>NC_091222.1:10801382-10963882 GCF_040958095.1 Procambarus clarkii
ATTACCTGCCAGTTCCTTCATTACCTTCCAGTGCCTTCATTACCTACCAGTGCCATCATTACCTGCCAGTGCCTTCATTACCTGCCAGTGCCTTCATTACCTGCCAGTGCCTTCATTACCTGCCAGTCCTCATTATCTGCCAGCCTTCATTACCTGCCAGTGCCTTCATTACCTGCCAGTGCTCATTACCTGCCAGTGCCTTCATTACCTTCCAGTGAATTCATTACCTACCAGTGCCATCATTACCTGCCAGTGCCTTCATTACCTGCCAGTGCCTTCATTACCTGCCAGTGCCTTCATTACCTGCCAGTGCCCTCATTATCTGCCAAAGCCTTCATTACCTGCCAGTGCCTTCATTACCTGCCAGTGTCTCATTACCTGCCAGTGCCTTCATTACCTGCCAGTGTCTCATTACCTGCCAGTGCCTTCATTACCTGCCAGTGCCTTCACTGCCTGCCAGTGCCTTCATTACCTGCCAGTGCCTTCATTACCTGCCAGTGCCTTCACTGTCTGCCAGTGCCTTCATTACCTGCCAGTGCCTTCATTACCTGCCAGTGCCTTCATTACCTGCCAGTGCCTTCATTACCTGCCAGTGCCTTCAATACCAACCAGTGCCATCATTACCTGCCAGTGCCATCATTACCTGCCAGTGCCTTCATTACCTGCCAGTGCCTTCATTACCTGCCAGTGCCTTCATTACCTGCCAGTGCCCTCATTACCTGTCTGTGCTCTCATTACCTGCCAGTGCCTTCATTACCTGCCAGTGTCCTCATTACCTGCCAGTGCCTTCATTACCTGCCAGTTCCTTCATTACCTTCCAGTGCCTTCATTACCTACCAGTGCCATCATTACCTGCCAGTGCCTTCATTACCTGCCAGTGCCTTCATTACCTGCCAGTGCCTTCATTACCTGCCAGAGCCCTCATTATCTGCCAAAGCCTTCATTACCTGCCAGTGCCTTCATTACCTGCCAGTGTCTCATTACCTGCCAGTGCCTTCATTACCTGCCAGTGTCTCATTACCTGCCAGTGCCTTCATTACCTGCCAGTGCCTTCACTGCCTGCCAGTGCCTTCATTACCTGCCAGTGCCTTCATTACCTGCCAGTGCCTTCACTGTCTGCCAGTGCCTTCATTACCTGCCAGTGCCTTCATTACCTGCCAGTGCCTTCATTACCTGCCAGCGCCTTCATTACCTGCCAGTGCCTTCATTACTGTCAGTGCCTTCATTACCTGCCAGTGCCATCATTACCTGCCAGTGCCTTCATTACCTGCCAGTGCCTTCATTACCTGCCAGTGCCTTCATTACTACCAGTGCCTCATTACCTGCCAGTGCCTTCATTACTGCCAGTGCCTTCATTACCTGCCAGTGCCTTCATTACCTGCCAGTGCCTTCAATACCAACCAGTGCCATCATTACCTGCCAGTGCCATCATTACCTGCCAGTGCCTTTATTACCTGCCAGTGCCTTCATTACCTGCCAGTGCCTTCATTACCTGCCAGTGCCCTCATTACCTGTCTGCGCTCTCATTACCTGCCAGTGCCTTCATTACCTGCCAGTGTCCTCATTACCTGCCAGTGCCTTCATTACCTGCCAGTTCCTTCATTACCTTCCAGTGAATTCATTACCTACCAGTGCCATCATTACCTGCCAGTGCCTTCATTACCTGCCAGTGCCTTCATTACCTGCCAGTGCCTTCATTACCTGCCAGAGCCCTCATTATCTGCCAAAGCCTTCATTACCTGCCAGTGCCTTCATTACCTGCCAGTGTCTCATTACCTGCCAGTGCCTTCATTACCTGCCAGTGTCTCATTACCTGCCAGTGCCTTCATTACCTGCCAGTGCCTTCACTGCCTGCCAGTGCCTTCATTACCTGCCAGTGCCTTCATTACCTGCCAGTGCCTTCACTGTCTGCCAGTGCCTTCATTACCTGCCAGTGCCTTCATTACCTGCCAGTGCCTTCATTACCTGCCAGTGCCTTCATTACCTGCCAGTGCCTTCATTACCTGCCAGTGCCTTCACTGCCTGCCAGTGCCTTCATTACCTGCCAGTGCCTTCATTACCTGCCACTGCCTTCATTACCTGCCAGTGTCTCATTACCTGCCAGTGCCTTCATTACCTGCCAGTGCCTTCATTACCTGCCAGTGCCTTCATTACCTGCCAGTGCCTTCATTACCTGCCAGTGCCTTCATTACCTGCCAGTGCCTTCACTGCCTGCCAGTGCCTTCATTACCTGCCAGTGCCTTCACTGCCTGCCAGTGCCTTCATTACCTGCCAGTGCCTTCACTGCCTGCCAGTGCCTTCATTACCTGCCAGTGCCTTCACTGCCTGCCAGTGCCTTCATTACCTGCCAGTGCCTTCACTGCCTGCCAATGCCTTCATCAATTTACACAACACCTACTGCCTCAACCTGTGCAATGAGGAAGCAGGACAGGTGCTCAGTGCTCTAGAGCACTGAGCACCTGTGAGCACCTGAGTAGAACAGAGCACTACACAATGCTCTAGACATAGCAATATCTCTCCTTATCTTCAATCTAAAATTTGCTGCCATCTCAGGCAACATGTTTTCACTTTCTCACTCTGAAAATGTTGAAAAATGCTTCGATAACAATTTTAAAATGAAGATTGAAGGGTTAATTTACCAAATGAATTCCCAATGTTGGAGAAAACTTATTTATGCCCTACACTCACAAGGGTGACCTGGCTAATTCTTTCCACAGTTTCGATGTTCACGAGGCGATCAACCGCACCTGGGGGGTGGAGAGGAACGGAGCCTTCAACGGGGTGATTGGTCTCCTCCAGAGGGAGGAAATGGACTTTTCCACCATTGCAGCACCAACGGCAAAGCGTCTTAAAGCTGTGACATTTATAATGGCTTATCCATCCGATACCTTCGCCATAGCCTCCCTCAAGCCGACGCTGTTGCCAAAGTACCTCGCTCTCATTCGACCATTTAAAGGTTAATGTGACTCTTAGAGTTATGAGGAGAAATTATCTTCATACAATCCTAAGGTCATGAGATAATTATATTTTTCAATCTTTGGTCAATATTAGTAACATTAGTAACCTTAATACGCCAAGTTTATTTCCATTTGTCAAGTTTATTAGTCTCTATTTACATGTGTGATTGAGGGAGGCTGATGTGATGATGTTATACAATCCATGTATACAATATGGTGTATTTTAGAAGGATAAACAAAGAAATAGTGAGAACAAGCTGAGGTAAGTTTGTGATGGTGGGAGAGATAATTCAGTTCATGAAACAAAATATTGCACAAAATATATTTTTACATTATACGTTTTATATTAAATGAATATTATGAATAAGGTCAGGTCACTCTTACTGTTTTGAATGATAGGACGAACATAGGTGTAAACTGCTACTGATAACTGGTTAGAAGTTTCTAATGTGAAGTGCATTAACTATGACTAGTCTCCTGTGTGTGTCGAATATTTTGGTGTTGAGGGTCAGTAAATCTCTGATTGTGATCCGTGTAGAAATTATGTACTCTTTTATACAGTAAAATTTTATGTATTCGCAGAAGTATTGAAAGATAAGTCATCATCCTTCAATTTATTCCGTTTTGTGTAGGGAGAGTTCTTCGTGTGCGTATTATAGGACATCTTACTCATATAGTAAATGGCGAGCTATACGTTCTCTACAGTATTGGTATGATCCCATTTATGTCGCTTGTATCTTTCAAGACTGTCTTGTGAGTAATTAAATACAAGTTCAGGCAGAAGAGGTTGACTAGTGGGAGAGGTTTAGAACTGTTGGGCTTCATTAATTGTTAACCTTTCATGTGGTAACCTTTTACTACATAACCAATACAATATTCTCTGTTAATAAGGAACTGCCTGCAAACTAAGTTCTTTATCGTCATGCGAAGATATGTTAAACAGTGCGGTTGATGTAGGCATCAACAACACATTCCTTTTCTGTTTTGGGTGTTCACTCCTAGCATTAAGGAGCATTCCTATGAAGAGTCGCTTGGCATATGGCGACTGAAATATGGCAGCTGCCGGTTCATACCAACACTGATACTCACAGGAAAGGCAACATGCCTTCGCTACCTGTCTTGTAAGTCAAACTAAGAGTGGAGGTTGTGCTCACAAGCTTCTTAAGCAGCACATATATACTTTCAGCTGTGAGAACTGGTATGAAATATTTCAGATTACCAACCTGTCTCCAGGGGTGGTTGTCGTGCTATGGTGTCGTCAAGGTGGTTATCGTGCTATGGGGTCGTCAGGGTGGTTGTCGTTCTCTGGGGTCTCCAGGGGTGGTTGACGTGCTCTGGGGTCGTCAGGGTGGTTGTCGTGCTCAGGGGTCTCCAGGGGTGGTTGACGTGCTCTGGGGTCGTCAGGGTGGTTGTCGTGCTCAGGGGTCTCCAGGGGTGGTTGTCGTGCTCAGGGGTCTCCAGGGGTGGTTGACGTGCTCTGGGGTCGTCAGGGTGGTTGTCGTGCTCAGGGGTCTCCAGGGGTGGTTGACGTGCTCTGGGGTCGTCAGGGTGGTTGTCGTGCTCTGGTGTCTCCAGGGGTGGTTGTCGTGCTCTGGGGTCGTCATGGTGGTTGTCGTGCTCTGGGGTCGTCAGGGTGGTTGTCGTGCTCTGGGGTCTCCAGGAGTGGTTGTCGTTCTCTGGGGTCTCCAGAGTGGTTGTCGTTCTCTGGGGTCGTTAGGGTGGTTGTCGTGCTCTGGTGTCTCCAGGGGTGGTTGTCGTGCTCTGGGGTCTCCAGGAGTGGTTGTCGTGCTCTGGGGTCGTCAGGGTGGTTGTCGTGCTCTGGGGTCATCAGAGTGGTTGTCGTTCTCTGGGGTCGTCAGGGTGGTTGTCGTGCTCTGGGGTCGTCAGAGTGGTTGTCGTGCTCTGGGGTCGTCAGGGTGGTTGTCGTGCTCTGGGGTCGTCAGGGTGGTTGTCGTGCTCTGGGGTCGTCAGGGTGGTTGTCGTGCTCTGGGGTCGTCAGAGTGGTTGTCGTTCTCTGGGGTCTCCAGGGGTGGTTGTCGTGCTCTGGGGTCGTCAGGGTGGTTGTCGTGCTCTGGGGTCGTCAGGGTGGTTGTCGTGCTCTGGGGTCGTCAGAGTGGTTGTCGTGCTCTGGGTAAATACTTGTGGCAGAAAATTTTTTTATTTTTATTTTTATTTAATAAATTAATAAGTTATGGTTAACAATAAGATTGAGTGGACTGTATGTTTATTTAACCACAGAACAGTGGACTGCATACTTAAGCTCCACACAAATATTTCCCTCAAACTTGGGGTTTTTAGTTTTGTAAGTGATTAGGCTGAAGCAATTTATATTATTAAATAAAGTTTTATGTTTAATAATAATAAATTATTTAATAGTAAATTATGAATTAATAATTATTAATAATCACTAAATTGCTCTATCCTGGAATTTAACTGTAACAGCTTAGTTCGTAATTGAAGTAGATATTCGTAGTTGCAGGACCCGAACGCAGATTAATCACGTTGCCATAGAGTCTTCCCTAGCAGACATACATGTGGCTATGGCGTCTGTGACGATGTCAACGCCATCGGTCGAGCACACTCGACCTCATTTTTATGTTCCCCGGTGGAAGGCTGATCTTCCTGACACCTGTGTAGTTTCCTTCTTACGATACAATTTTTACTCCTCAGAAGTTATGTGGGGGTTACCTTGGGCGACAAGAGTCAGTTCAGCCAGGGCAATCCTGAACTCCAGACTTGTTCCAGTGGGAGCAAGTGGGCCGAATAGGTGGAGACTGAATCGTCTGTGAAAACCATTGAGGTATTGGTGATTGGACAGACGTATCCCAGCAGGGCCCAAGTTAAGTTACGAGATGGAATTAATGTCCGTCTGTTCTCTAAGTTGCAGCTTGTTATAGTTGAAGCCGTTTAGAGATAGACAACCAGTGTGTTGCTGGAGACCTATGTCAGTGTGTTGCTGGAGACCTCTGCCAGCGTGTTGCTGGAGACCTCTGCCAGCGTGTTGCTGGAGACCTCTGCCAGCGTGTTGTTGGAGAGCCCTGCCAATGTGTTGCTGGAGACCTCTGCCAGCGTGTTGCTGGAGACCTCTGCCAGCGTGTTGCTGGAGACCTCTGCCAGTGTGTTGCTGGAGACCCCTGCCAGTGTGTTGCTGGAGACCCCTGCCAGCGTGTTGCTGGAGACCTCTGCCAGCGTGTTGCTGGAGACCTCTGCCAGCGTGTTACTGGAGATTTCTTGAGTATCATTCACCAGCCTGGTTCTTGAGTATCATTCACCAGCCTGGTTCTTGAGTATCATTCACCAGCCTGGTTCTTGAGTATCATTCACCAGCCTGGTTCTCGAGTATGCATGAGAGACGCTTGTGAGGAAGGGTCAAAAACTTTCTGACCAAACTGGAACATACAGGCTGACCAGCACTCTTTCTCCTGTTTGATTGTTGTCATCTTGTCGTAGCACTCAAATATGTTTGTCAAACAGAAATTTCCTTTACTGAACCCATGTAGATTATTGGAAACTAAATTTACATGTTCTAAATGATCGAACAACCTTCTGTTATTTAGTATCTCTTATATCTTTTATGGAAAAAAATATTTGTCTGCGATACGGGTCTGTGGGTTTTTGTACCTCTGAACAACTGTGGTTCAGAGGGTTTTGTCTCCTGTGTGTGGACTCACCTTGTTGTACTCACCTAGTTGTGCTTGCGGGGAGGTTGAGCTTCGGCTTTTTGGTCCCGCCTCTAAACTGTCAATCAACCGGTGTACAGATTCCTGAGCTTACTAGACTATATCATGTCTACATATGAAACTGTGAATGGCGTCTGCCTCCACCACATCACTTCTTAATGTATTCCATTTGTTAACTATTCTGACTCGGAAAAAGTAATTTCTACTAACTCTACGGCTCATGCGGGTACTCAGCTTCCTCCTGTGTCTTATTGTGCTTGTGACTCCTTTGTTTAATAAATTCTCTTTATCTACCCTATCATTTACTTTGAGAATCTTTTATGTGGTGATCATGTCTCCCCTAACTCTTCTTTCTTCCAGCGACGTGAGGTTCAGTTCCCGGAGTCTCTCCTCGTAGCTCATACCTCTCAGCTCGGGTAGTAGCCTGTTGGCATACCGCTGAACCTTCTCCAAATTTGTCTTGTGCTCGACGATATACGGACTCTATCCTGGAGCTGCATACTCTAGGATTGGTCTGACATATGTGGCATACAAGGTTCCGAATAATTCTTTACGCACGTTTTTTAATGGTCGTTCTTATGTTGGCCAACCTTTTTGATTATCTCCAAGATAAAAATAATTTCCTCTCCCAAATAGTACTTTGTATCTGGCCTCTTTCTCCTTACACCTATGTTCATTACGTTACATTTGCTGGGGTTAAACTCAAACAACCATTTGGTAGGCCATTCATTCAGTTTGTCCAGGTATTCATAAAACCTCGAGCAGTCCTCCTGTCTTAATCCTTCTCATAATTTTGGATCATCAGCAAACATTGAGAGGAATGAATCTATACCCTCTGGATGATTATTTACATATATCAGAAACAGGATAGGTCAAAGTACAGAACCCTGTGCGACTCCGCCTCTGACTTCACGCCAATCTGAGATCTCACTCCTCACAGTAACTCTGTTTCCTATTGCGTAGGTACTCCCTTATCCCAAGGAACACTCTACCAGTTACTCCTGCCTGTTTCTCCAACTTATGTACCAGCCTCTTATGGGGTCTTTGTCAAAGGTTTTTCAACAGTCCAAGAAAATGCAGTCTGCCCAACCTTCTCTTTCTTGCTTAATCTTTGTCACCTTATCATAGAATTCTATTAAACCTGTGAGGCAGGATTTACCTTCCCTGAACCCATATTGGTAGTGTGTCACAAAAGCCCTTCTCTTCAGATGTTCTTCTAGGTTTTTTCTCACGATCTTCTCCGTCACTTTGCATGGAATGCAAGTTAGTGGACACTGGCCTGTAGTTCAGTGCCTCTTGCCTGTCACCATTTTTGTATATTGGAACTACATTAGCCGTCTTCCATATTTCTGGTAGGTCTCCCGTCTCCAGTGACCTACTATACACCATACACCATGAAGCCTGGCAGGCAAAGTTATTATGCACACTATTTCAGTACCCATGGCTAGATTCCGTCCGGACCAACAACCTTTCTCACGTCCAAATCCAACTGATACCTCTTAACGTCATCTCTCGTAATTCCGAACCCTTCCAATGTTTCCTGGTTTACTGCCACCTCTCCTAGCACAGGGACTTCACCTCGTTCTAGTGTGAAGACCTCCTGGAACCTCTTGTTGAGTTTTAACATACCTCTTGTCATTCTATGTATACCTGTCCTCACCTGTTTTAAGTTTCATTACCTGTTCTTTCACTGTTTTTTCTCCTGATGTGAATGTGGAGTAGTTTTGGTTCGGTCTTGGACTTATTTGCTATATAATTTTCATACTGTCTCTCTTTGCTTCTCTTCACAAACTGACATACTCATTCCTGGCTCTCTGGTATCTCTATCTGCTTTCTGTTATTTCGGAAGTTCCTCCATGCCTTCCATTCCTTTCCACTCCATTCCTTACCCGCTATTCCTTTTGTTCCTTTCCTTTCCTTCCATACATGCCCTATTAAATCATGGATTCTTCTTTTGTTCTCATGTTTTTCATTTGGGCAGGGATGAACCTGTTTACTGCCTTCTGACACTTTTGGGTGACATAGTCTATTATGTCTTGTACGATCTTAGTTCTGAGTTCTGTGTCTCTAGCTCTACCATGTACTCAGATATCAGTACACTGTGATAACTTATTCCAAGGGGGCTTCCAACTTAACTTATCAATTATCCGACTCATGGGGTGAGAGGGAGGTACCTGCTTTCATGGCTACTTTGTACACTGTGAACATTGCTTCTGAACTCTTTCTAAGTATTTCTGCAAATGTTGCATGTACAGTGGCAGTCCCTCACATTGATACTTTTACCTCTAGTTACGGGCCCTACTGGGACGCAACCAGGTTCTTCTCTGATGGTATTAGAGTTTGGGTATCCGGCCCCAAGTTAGTAGAGGCTTTCAAGTGGTGAGCCCCGTAATGCAAGTTAAAGCAACAAGGAAGGTACATTAAATATACAAAATTAGCACTTTCCTCCATATATAATTTCCACCACCATATAAAATATAAAACTTAGATGGATGTATTACTACACTATATGTACAATGATGTCTCCCTCTCTGAAGACGCTGGACACTTGGCGACGCTCACTCTGGGTAGCCTTTCTTCGTTTCGTTTTCCGTGGCCCACGGTGAATCCACGATGAATCCACGATGAATCTACCCTGGCCCCAGGCCAGCCAAATCACAATCCCACTGGGTGCCTTGTCGGGATGGCCTACAACCACAGTCCAGCCTGTAGCTGGCAGGTACCAATCAGCATCGCTGTTAGGCCACTCCATGACTAATTCTAGGGTTGCGAGCCCTAGGCAGGAGCCTCGTGTGACTCGCTGGTCACTCTCCTCATTCGGCACTGAAGTGGGTAGTCTCTTCTACCAGCCAGCCCTGGATACGACGATTCCCGTCACTGCCTACTCCTCGGGCAGGCAATTACACTCTCAGCAGAGTTCGTCCGGGGGTGGCTCACAACTTCTTCAAAGCAGACTGGTGAAGAGACCTTGGCTGCCTTGGGTAGACTGCTCCATCGTCCAACACAGCAGTCCTAGGTTGACTCTGAAACCAGACACGTCATCAGTACTGGGACAGTACATGGGACCACTAGGAAACATCACTTACTAGCTTAGTCACAAACGTCCACCTCTTCGCTCCATAGATGGCGTTCACTGTCTAAGCGCCACCTCGCCAGAGGTCAGCAGCGGCTACTTCGCAAGCCGACTAGGACAGGAATCCAGCGCCTGCTGCCGGCATACCCTGTCACCACTAGATGGCATTGTCCATGTTGTGGGGTTTTCGGGAGCGGACTCACAGATGGCGTGGACTTTACAGCTTCGTGCTCGGGCGAGGGAGTTTGGTTCGTAATACCTCTTCTCTTGGTATGATTATCTGATGCTGAGCCTGAGTATTGCTCTCTTTGAGGCTTTTCATTCCCTTCGTTGCTGCTATCAGGTCGTTATGCAGGCTGCTTATTGCATTCATCAATTCATGCATCTCCCTACTGATATCCTCCCAGGTTTTGGGTGTATATTACCGTTTTTTAATCCAAGACAAATTATTATTAGGTGCCAAATTAAATTAGGTGTCATAGGCACAATCAGTGAACACTGTATAAACATCAGAGGTCCGCGGTTGTTCAACGTCCTCCCAGCAAGCATAAGAAATATTGCCGGAACAACCGTGGACATCTTCAAGAGGAAACTAGATTTATTCCTCCAAGGAGTGCCGGACCAACCGGGCTGTGGTGGGTATGTGGGCCTGCGGGCCGCTCCAAGCAACAGCCTAGTGGACCAAACTCTCACAAGTCAAGCCTGGCCTCGGGCCGGGCTTGGGGAGTAGAAGAACTCCCAGAACTCCATCAACCAGGTATTATATTAAAAGAACTCTGTACACCGTATGATTGATTTAAGAGGCATTTACCACCAAGTCAACCTCCCAAAGGACAAACTTGGTGATTTATGAAGCGATGTTGTCGTCTTGTTTCTTGACAATGGGAAACCTTAGGAGGAAGGGCTACTTCCATAATTAGTGTAAAGTGCCCTAAAAACTTTTCTAATTAGTTTTCTGAATGATGCTCCAACTTTTGCTAGCAAAGAGCCCGCTGATGTCATTATCCTATTTACATGTACCCCAGGAGTTTGAATTGGGGTTACTTCTACTCCCAGGTCTATTTCTTGAATCATCACAGTTAGGAAGTTTCCATTCATTGTGTACTGTCCCATTGGTCTCCTGTTACCTATTCCCGTTTCCATAATTTTACACTGACTCGTGTTGAACTCTAGTAGTCATTTCTCCAACCATCTCTGCAACGTGTTCAAGTCCTCTTAGAGGATCCTACAATCCTTAACTGTCACAACTCGTTTCATTAAGTTCACATCATCAGCAAGTATTGACATATAGGACCCAACTCTTGCAAAAACCTGTGTGTGTGGGTGTACTCACCTAATTGTGCTTGTGGGGGTTGAGCTTTGGCTCTTAGGTCCCACCTCTGAATTGTCAATCAACTGCTGTACAGATTCTTGAGCCTATTGGGCTCTATCAAATCTACATATGAAACTGTATGGAGTCTGCCTCCACTATATCACGCCTAATGCATTCCATTTTTTAACTATTCTAACACAAAAAACATATTTTCCAGTATCTCTGGTGCTCATTTGGGTACTCAGATCCCACCTGTGTCTTTTGTTCGCGTTCCACCCATGTGTTTGTATGTTTGAGTGAGTGTATTTCATCCACCCCGGCTTTCAGAGAGTTGAACCAAGTTTAAACTGCCAGCCAGCCTTCCTAATGATGTTTGATAGTCACCAATAAGGTTGTCATTGGTATTCCATCCTCGTGTCTAAATCATATTAACTGTAAACCAGACTTACAAAGATGTAAAAATTTGAGACACCCTTCGGTGAATTGAACCTGGAGCTGTGTGATGACACGTGGGGGTAGTACCAACATTTGGAGGTGGAAGGGGCTGATGATAGGTAAATTTAATCAAATCTGCCTTTTAACCTCCACTGATCAACAGTAAGGTTACCATTTATATATCATTATCTTGCCAATATCATAAGTGTAAGTTCTATTGTGAGAAAAAAATAATTTTATCTCTCTAGACCTTCGTGGACTTGAACCTTGATCTTCGGGATATATTTTTAATCCATTTAACATATTTTTCTAATATAAGGGCACACCTTCATAGTAAATATACATCTTTTAACAACTCCCCCGTGCAGGGGAGGTGTGGGTGGCGGTGATGGTGAGCGTGGTGGTGTGGGGCGTCACCCTGTGGCTGCTGCAGCAGGTCTGGCAGTGGGTGGTGGGCGGAGAGCGTCGGGTGGACCTGGTCACCTCCCTCCTCTACGGCTATGGCGCGCTCCTGCAGAACCTGCCCTCAGACCCTACCGTCAGCACCTCTGGCAGGGTAGGAAGATATCCTTAGAGCTTATATTAGTACCTGCAAATTTAGTAATGTTGAAAACATCATCAAAATGATTGTAAAAACTTCAAAATCCAATACACTTAGATATATTTTCATTAATATTCCACATTTCTTCTCATAATTGTGTTTATCAAGTTCTTTTCAAGACTTTAAATAAAAATTCATTGGACAAATGAGATAGGTATTTGATATAAAACGAAGAAACACAAATAATTTACATGTATGAATACGTGAGTAACAAGTTACATTTTTTACATAAAATTGTATAAATCTTGATTCCAAGTAATTTGGTTTAACTAATGAGAAATGAAATTCCAAAACATTAGTCACAGTTTGTATAAATTATAATTTTGTTGCCAAACCATATGATAAGCAATACAAATTAAAATTACATGAATAATAGCAATACGTCTGAGCGAGATCAGGGACTGGAACCAGTTTGATGTCATATTAAAGTGTGATGTATGTGCCCACCAACTGTGGTGTATGTGCCCACCAACTGTGGTGTATGTGCCCACCAACTGTGGTGTATGTGCCCACCAACTGTGGTGTATGTGCCCACCAACTGTGGTGGTGTATGTATCCACCCACTGTGGTGGTGTATGTGCCCACCCACTGTGGTGGTGTATGTATTCACCCACTGTGGTGGTGTATGTGCCCACCAACTGCGGTGGTGTATGTGCCCACCAACTGTGGTGTATGTGCCCACCAACTGCGGTGGTGTATGTGCCCACCAACTGCGGTGGTGTATGTGCCCACCAACTGTGGTGTATGTGCCCACCAACTGTGGTGTATGTGCCCACCAACTGTGGTGTATGTGCCCACCCACTGTGGTGGTGTATGTGCCCACCAACTGCGGTGGTGTATGTGCCCACCAACTGCGGTGGTGTATGTGCCCACCAACTGCGGTGGTGTATGTGCCCACCAACTGCGGTGGTGTATGTGCCCACCAACTGCGGTGGTGTATGTGCCCACCAACTGTGGTGTATGTGCCCACCAACTGTGGTGTATGTGCCCACCAACTGTGGTGTATGTGCCTACCAACTGTGGTGTATGTGCCCACCAACTGAGGTGTATGTGCCCACCAACTGTGGTGTATGTGCCCACCAACTGTGGTGTATGTGCCCACCAACTGCGGTGGTGTATGTGCCCACCAACTGTGGTGTATGTGCCCACCAACTGTGGTGTATGTGCCCACCAACTGTGGTGTATGTGCCCACCAACTGCGGTGGTGTATGTGCCCACCAACTGTGGTGTATGTGCCCACCAACTGCGGTGGTGTATGTGCCCACCAACTGTGGTGTATGTGCCCACCAACTGTGGTGTATGTGCCCACCAACTGCGGTGGTGTATGTGCCCACCAACTGTGGTGTATGTGCCCACCAACTGCGGTGGTGTATGTGCCCACCAACTGTGGTGTATGTGCCCACCAACTGTGGTGTATGTGCCCACCAACTGCGGTGGTGTATGTGCCCACCAACTGTGGTGTATGTGCCCACCAACTGTGGTGTATGTGCCCACCAACTGTGGTGTATGTGCCCTCCAACTGTGGTGTATGTGCCCTCCAACTGTGGTGTATGTGCCCACCAACTGTGGTGTATGTGCCCTCCAACTGTGGTGTATGTGCCCACCAACTGTGGTGTATGTGCCCACCAACTGCGGTGGTGTATGTGCCCACCAACTGTGGTGTATGTGCCCACCAACTGTGGTGTATGTGCCCTCCAACTGTGGTGTATGTGCCCTCCAACTGTGGTGCATGTGCCCACCAACTGTGGTGTATGTGCCCTCCAACTGTGGTGTATGTGCCCACCAACTGTGGTGTATGTGCCCTCCAACTGTGGTGTATGTGCCCACCAACTGTGGTGTATGTGCCCACCAACTGCGGTGGTGTATGTGCCCACCAACTGTGGTGTATGTGCCCACCAACTGTGGTGTATGTGCCCTCCAACTGTGGTGTATGTGCCCACCAACTGTGGTGTATGTGCCCTCCAACTGTGGTGTATGTGCCCTCCAACTGTGGTGGTGTATGTATCCACCCACTGTGGTGGTGTATGTGCCCACCAACTGTGGTGTATGTGCCCTCCAACTGTGGTGGTGTATGTATCCACCCACTGTGGTTGTGTATGTGCCCACCAACTGTGGTGTATGTGCCCTCCAACTGTGGTGGTGTATGTATCCACCCACTGTGGTGGTGTATGTGCCCACCAACTGTGGTGGTGTATGTATCCACCAACTGTGGTGGTGTATGTGCCCACCAACTGCGGTGGTGTATGTATCCACCCACTGTGGTGGTGTATGTGCCCACCAACTGCGGTGGTGTATGTGCCCACCAACTGCGGTGGTGTATGTGCCCACCAACTGTGGTGGTGTATGTGCCCACCAACTGTGGTGGTGTATGTGCCCACCAACTGTGGTGGTGTATGTATCCACCCACTGTGGTGGTGTATGTGCCCACAAACTGCGGTGGTGTATGTGCCCACCAACTGCGGTGGTGTATGTGCCCACCAACTGTGGTGGTGTATGTGCCCACCAACTGTGGTGGTGTATGTGCCCACCAACTGTGGTGGTGTATGTATCCACCCACTGTGGTGGTGTATGTGCCCACCAACTGTGATGGTGTATGTGCCCACCAACTGTGGTGGTGTATGTGCCCATCAACTGTGGTGGTGTATGTGCCCACCAACTGCGGTGGTGTATGTGCCCACCAACTGCGGTGGTGTATGTGCCCACCAACTGCGGTGGTGTATGTGCCCACCAACTGCGGTGGTGTATGTGCCCACCAACTGTGATGGTGTATGTATCCACCCACTGTGGTGGTGTATGTGCCCACCAACTGCGGTGGTGTATGTGCCCACCAACTGTGGTGGTGTATGTGCCCTCCAACTGTGGTGTATGTGGATAAACCTATTGTGCACTGTGATGTGATCTGGAATAGTGCAGTTTTATCCTGGCAAGTGTTGTGGCAAACCTCCTGCAACCCATCCTCCGAATTGACATTACGGTTTAATACTAAGTGTAATAAGTACACTTTCTTACTGTCATGTTGCAACCTGCTCTCGCACAAGACAGCACATATATGACTTATTGCTTTTATGTCACTATTTCGCTTATAATTAAGTACATATGTGATATAGTTCAAGCCACATAAAAATTCAAGGCACTGACTTTTTCTCTCAGTTTTATTAAACAATAGAGATTTTATACAAAATTTGACAATATCCTGAGTTACTTTACAATTTATTTAAATATTTTAGTTTTGTTTCATTATTTTCATAAAACTGTAATATCAATATAGGTTGTGGGATATTTGGGTTTGATTCTGATTAATTAATAATTAAAATAGTAAATTAAATTACGAAGGACCACCCGCTTTTAAAGTAAAGAGGGAAACTGAGAATTTCAGATCATTAGATAAAATTCTAGAGAAAACCAGTGACTATGGATATGACTAGAAAGTATGATCATAAGAATAATTAATGGGCTGTATTATTAAAGAAACAAACCTCAAACACCTACATTGGGGGGTTATTACTGGAGGTCAGTACGTCCAGGAATCAGTGTGGTTCGTTCACTAATTCAATTAATAATAATCTAATCCTATAAATAATGCTGAATATAATATTGTTCATATAAAGAAGAACATGAATATGAGCATAGCAATAAGTTACAGTAAATCACACATTATGTTGAACATTCTGAATGTATCAAATTGCTAGAATATGGAAAAAAGAAATAAGCCTTAGCTTGTAGTAGGTTCCTTTAGATAACCCTGGAAGTCCTCTTAATCTCCAAGTCTGGTACACTGACGAATGGCACGGTTAACATGGAGAAGACAGCATGAGGAATTCGTCTCTCGAGCTGCAAGATAAATAACTACCAGTAGCAATTGATTTAACTACTCAATTCATATTCAAGATTATTGATATCTACAGATGGAATTCTAATCACCTGTTATTAGGTGTTATCTCGCCGCGTGACGCGCAATCACCCCACTATTATTAAACCTGTAAATGATGCATCAAATAAAGGGTACTTAGCTGTGGGCACTGTATAAGTATTAAGATTGCCGTAATTTCGCATCCCAGGCTCCGGTGAACCTATCCTGGATTGATGCGTTTCAAGCTGGCTGATCACGTGTCGTCAGGAACCAAGTCTAGGGTCCCTCTTTTAACACCAGCACTAGTTGAAGATATTATCTGCAAGGTCGTTCACGCCTCACAGTGGCGGCTTTCATCTGCGGATGAATAACACCTGCCCGATTTGCTGGGCAATGGCGTCGTTTATGAGTACGGTAAGTACAGTTCTGCCTCCTTCCGGCTCTGCACGTGTCCGCGTACCGACTGAAGATGGCGTCCCCCAACCCACGCCGAGTCGACGTTCATGACACAAATAATTGTCTTGAACATTAATATTTCTCGCATTCGCGCTTGAAACTCTAAAGACTGGACGGGTTTATTATTTAGAGGAACGAAATATTATTATTTAACTATTTAAGAATAGTAAGTATATAAGAGAGAGGAATTAATGTCTCCCCATGGCATTCATTGATGACGTTAACACTATCGCGAGGTAGACGGTATAATTCTAACGCTCTATTCGGCTTTTAGTTAGAGAACAATTCGTCTGCAATCAGTTGTCATACAGAATGCTTTAATTATGGACAATCGTATTTAATTCTCACACAAATTGAATATAATGTGTTTTACTGTAAAGAAATCTGACGCAATACTGGCGTCAGGTGACGTGAGAATTCTAGCCTAATGCACAGATGAATTATTAGTACAGGAGAATTCTACGAGTTGTTAATTTTACTTACTACAATATTAAGTATGGTTAGTAATAAGTAATGAGAATACAACAATGCTGTATTCGATGTTGGAAATATCCAACATAGGTATAGGTTCAGCACTAATTGTAATATCTTAAAATGCTAAGAAGGTTAGGTTAGGTTGTGGTTTTCTATTCAGCTTTTCAAGGTAAACTCAAATATTAACAATAAATTAGTATGTCACATATGCACTTATTCATAAGCAAAATATTGACTATAAACAAGTGCGAGAATGGGTTGCATATATAGTACATAATTGCACTTATGAAGCTGTTACAGTTACCTCCTCATTTATTCTCCTCGTTTTGTGTTAAGACACTTAGAATTTTAGGATGAACTTCAAGCTCAGTTTGCTATACACAAGTTTTAAATATCATGAATTTCTTTCAGTTTTATTAAACAATGGGGATTTTATACAAAATTTGAACATATCCAGAGTTACTTTTTAATTTATTGATATACTTTAGTTGTGTTTTAATAGTTTTACAAAACTTTAATATCAATATTGCTATAGGTTAAGTACTAATTGTAATTAAGAAGCAATAAAATGCTTATCATCAAACACTAGGACGGTTAGTTGAGGTCGTGGTTTTCTATTCAGCTTTTCAGGTAAACTCAAATATTCACTATATTTGACAGTACGATTTAATACTAAGTGAAAATAAGTACAATTCCTGGCTGCTATGAATAGTACATAATTGCACCTATATGTGCTGTTACATCTACCGCCCCATTTTTTGGAGGACGGGCTGCAAATCTCACATTAGCAAAAAAAAAGAGCAAATAAAATAAAGCTGGATGTTGTTGTTAAAGATTCGCTACCTGGAAAACAAAGTTCGAAGTAGCATGGGCTATGGTGAGCCCGCGACATAAGGCTGGAGATTCCTCTATGGTGTACCAATTGCGGACAAAAAACAAAAGAATTAAAACTTTAAACATTTAATATAACAAAAAATTACTTTATTTTGCACAAAATAATATGAAACAATAAATTACAAAGAATTCCTTAACCACATGGATAAACACAATCAAAAAGAAAAAAATAAGTGAATATAAGTGAATACATATTATATATAAGTGAATACATATTATATATAAGTGAATATATAATAAGTATACTGACAAAAGGTGAATGTGATGTTGTTTTATACAATGGGTTCTGAATGTTATCTGTCACCCTTCCGTAAGAACGTCAAGGCAATGGAAGACAAACGAACTGGGAGAGCACCAAGAGGTTTCTGATTAACCACAGCCCATGCCAGGGCTATATATACCGGAGATGACGTCATACTGGCGCGAAGCTGTAGGTCCATAAATGAGGAACCGGGAAGAGATGTGGTTGTTTGCTGGTGGTAACAATCGCCGACGGGTTGCAGGTGCGAATCTCACGTGGAAGGAAGGGTAGTGGGAGGGGGCGAGGGAAGGAGAGACTGGACAATGCGTTTTTGGCATGAATTGTTGGTGATTCTTGATGTTGACGGAATGGGTATGTCTTCAAAATCAGTATGCTGATTTTGAAGACTTTGGAACAGGCAGAATCCACTGCTATGCAGGGGATAACTATAACAGTACAATCCTGAGAAGATAGATGATTGAGTTATTAATTGTTGACAACAATGAGATTCACTGTAAACAAAGTTATAATCAATCAAATGAGTTTTTGTTTAAAACAAGTAATGGCGTAAATCATCAATGTTTATAATAAGCAAGAAATACACATAATCAACATATGTATTCGAATTATTTAGTAATTAGCATTTTTATAAGATCTCTGTTGTTTCTTATACTTTTTTGAGAAATTTAAATACAATCTATTTTAATAACTTTCTTAAGAAATTGAATAATTATAAATAATAATTAGATCTCTTCTAACATTATCAATGTGATTGTATTTTTCAGTTTATTAATTTTGGGATACCTTAAAGGAAATGACATGATAGTTGTCGTAAAGAGACATTTGGTAATTTTGATGGATTAGGAGTTGATTTATATTTTATTATTAACATTTACATCGTTATTTTTTTGTTACAACCCTTTATGCTAGATGCTATAATCACTTTATTATCCGTGAATATGAATGTCAAAAATAGTAATAAGTTGAGAAAAATGTAAGATTTTTTTATCTTTATTTAAGAAAATGCAATATAAATCATATATACATAAGTTTTACAAGGCAATACTACATTACATCAACAGTAATATAATTCTCAGTGAACAAGTGTTTCATTATCTGGTAATGTGCTTGCGTGTGCACAGATGCTGGTGGGCTGGTGGCTGATGTTCTGCTTGATCATCACTACGGGGTTCAGCTCGTCTCTGATGGCGCACCTCACAGTGCAGAGGAAGGCGCGACCAATGGACAGCTTCCAGGACTTGGTTAAGCAGCCAGGCTGGAAGTGGGGAACTGATCCCTGGATGCGAACAGAAGCAGTTCTTGATTACTTTAACACAAATCCAAGTCCCGTTGTCAAGCACATTTTCCTCGAAATGAAGGTGGTTATTTAGCATAATTATAAGAGAAAAGTATTATCACTCGCCAGACAGTTCATATATATAATGCTATGTATAACAGATAAAAATAATTAGATTCTTTAGTAATATCTTAGCTGTATTTCATACACATATATGCTTGCTTAGCAACCAACGTAATTATCCTTAAGACGCCACAAATGTTAATAAACCAATTAGAATCTAAATCTTGTGTTGGATGTGGTGGGCAGGTGGTGCCGGCGGAGGCGGCGCTGAGGCAGGTGCTGGCGGGACGGTTCTCCTTCATCAGCTACAAGAATTTCGTCATCGTCATTGTCGCCAGTCACTACACGGACGCCAGAGGCAACACTCCCTTCTACATCAGCAAGGACATTCCCATGTTTTCTGCCTTTGGTTGGTGCATCAGGTGAGTGTTCGTCACTAATGTGTTCCTCACATTAGAGGTACACATCAGTGAGGATGGGGCCTCTATGTTTGTACCGGTGAGATTCATACGCACATATTTAATACCGAAGAATAAAAATAGAAACATAAAACGTAATTATTAATGTTGACTTGTACTAATAGAGCCACTCCGCTCAGACCAGGGGCCAGATTCCCGAAGCAGCGACGGAAGCACTTACGAACCTGTATAATCTTTTCCCAATCTTTGGCCGCTTTGTTTACAATTATTAAACAGTTAACGAGCTCGGAAGCATCAAGAGGCTGTGTATAATAATAATGACAACAGTTGATTGGAAAGTTTTCATGCTTGTAAACTGTTTAATAAATGTAACCAAAGCCGTTAAAAAAATGAGGAAAGATGTACACGTTCGTAAGTGCTTGCGTAACTGCTTCGTGAATCTGGCCCCAGATCCTTACCATATCACGTCACAAGAACTACATTACTGCATGAGTTAGGAATGCTGTATAATAATATATAATTATCTTTGATAAAGTGTCAAAGTTTATATTTACTGTTATACACGAGTAGGTAACTAAACTATGGCCATTACAGTTATAAACGCACTTGAAAGTTATCTAGGGTGATTATAGTTAAATACACACTGGTAATGTAATTTTAGTACGGACAACAGTAAATGTAATAACCACATTGTGAGTAATCTTAACTGTGGGAGTAATGACAACAGTGGGAGTAATGACAACAGTGGGAGTAATGACAACAGTGGGAGAAATGACAACAGTGGTAGTAATGACAACAGTGGGAGTAATGACAACAGTGGTAGTAATGACAACAGTAGAAGTTATGACAACAGTGGGAGTAATGACAACGGTGGGAGTAATGACAACAGTGGGAGTAATGACAACAGTAGAAGTAATGACAACAGTGGGAGTAATGACAACAGTGGGAGTAATGACAACAGTGGGAGTAATGACAACAGTGGTAGTAATGACAACAGTGGAAGTAATGACAACAGAGGAAGTAATGACAACAGTGGAAGTAATGACAACAGTGGAAGTAATGACAACAGTGGGAGTAATGACAACAGTGGTAGTAATGACAACAGTAGAAGTTATGACAACAGTGGGAGTAATGACAACGGTGGGAGCAATGACAACAGTGTGAGTAATGACAACAGTAGAAGTAATGACAACAGTGGGAGTAATGACAACAGTGGGAGTAATGACAACAGTGTGAGTAATGACAACAGTAGAAGTAATGACAACAGTGTGAGCAATGACAACAGTAGAAGTAATGACAACAGTGGGAGTAATGACAACAGTAGAAGTAATGACAACAGTGGAAGTAATGACAACATTTGAAGAATGACAACAGTGGGAGTAATGACAACAGTGCGAGTAATGACAACAGTGGGAGTAATGACAACAGTGGGAGTAATGACAACAGTGAGAGTAATGACAACAGTAGAAGTTATGACAACAGTGGGAGTAATGACAACAGTGGGAGTAATGACAACAGTGTGAGTAATGACAACAGTAGAAGTAATGACAACAGTGGGAGTAATGACAACAGTGGGAGTAATGACAACAGTGTGAGTAATGACAACAGTAGAAGTAATGACAACAGTGGGAATAATGACAACAGTGGAAGTAATGACAACAGTGGAAGTAATGACAACAGTGGAAGTAATGACAACTGTGTGAGTAATGACAGCAGTGGAAGTAATAACAGAGGAAGTAATGACAACAGTAGAAGTAATGACAACAGTGTGAGTAATGACAGCAGAGGAAGTAATGACAGCAGAGGAAGTAATGACAACAGTGTGAGTAATGACAACAGAGGAAGTAACGACAACAGTGTGAGTAATGACAACAGTGGGAGTAATGACAACAGTGGAAGTAATGACAACAGTGGAAGTAATGACAACTGTGTGAGTTATGACAACAGTGGGAGTAATGACAACAGTGGGAGTAATGACAACAGTGTGAGTAATGACAGCAGAGGAAGCAATGACAACAGTGTGAGTAATGACAACAGTGGGAGTAATGACAACTGTGGAAGTAATGACAACAGTGGAAGTAATGACAACTGTGTGAGTAATGACAACAGTGGGAGTAATGACAACAGTGTGAGTAATGACAGCAGAGGAAGCAATGACAACAGTGTGAGTAATGGCAACAGAGGAAGTAACGACAACAGAGGGAGTAATGATAACAGTGGTTTTTATTAGTAGTAATACCACCAGATGCTGAAATATGTCTTCCATCTCTACTGTTCAGAAAAGGTGCGCCGTTTCGCGAGAGCTTCACACGGCTGATGGCTCGCCTGCACGCCTCGGGTATTATAACCTGGTGGAGTGTGGAGGTGATGGCCGCCAGGGTCAGGGCAGAGAGGAAGGCAGCAACACTTCCACACCTATCTTATGTGAATATCACCTTATACTCTAAAATATAAGTATTAAATATAAGTTATATTGGACATTTATATATTTAGGATTACCCTTTATAACTCTTAGTGTAATATTAATGTTTTCCAGGATGAAGATAAGCAGGTTGTGCTTAGTCTTGACCACATGCAGGGAGCCTTTTACCTGCTGCTGGGAGGCTCGTGTGTGGCCTTGCTCACCCTGCTGGGGGAGACCATCCTCCCCTCACACCTCTTGTCTGTCGTCACATAAACCTTCGTCGTCTGCTACTTCAACGTCGTCTCCTCGTCCATGTCGTCTCCTCGCCCACGTCGTCTCCTCGTCCATGTCGTATCTTCGCCCACGTCGTCTCCTCGTCCACGTCGTCTCCTCGCCCACGTCGTCTCCTCGTCCATGTCGTCTCCTCGCCCACGTCGTCTCCTCGCCCACGTCGTCTCCTCGTCCACGTCGTCTCCTCGCCCACGTCGTCTCCTCGCCCACGTCGTCTCCTCGTCCATGTCGTCTCCTCGCCCACGTCGTCTCCTTGCCCACGTCGTCTCCTCGTCCACGTCGTCTCCTCGCCCATGTCGTCTCCTCGCCCACGTCGTCTCCTCGCCCACGTCGTCTCCTCGCCCATGTCGTCTCCTCGCCCACGTCGTCTCCTTGCCCACGTCGTCTCCTCGTCCACGTCGTCTCCTCGCCCATGTCGTCTCCTCGCCCACGTCGTCTCCTCGCCCACGTCGTCTCCTCGCCCACGTCGTCTCCTCGTCCACGTCTTCTCCTCGCCTACGTCATCAACTTCGCCTAACATGTAGAGAATGCAGAGTGCAACGAGCACTGGGAGATCCAATCCTTCCTATGACGTTCATCAGCTTATTAGTGCTATTGGTACCAACCACTTGGGGTGGACGGTAGAGCGACGGTCTCGCTTCATGACGGTCGGCGTTCACTCCCCGACTGTCCAAGTGGTTGGTCACCATTCCTTTCCCTCCGTCTCATCCTATATCCATATCCTGATCGCTTCCCAGTGCTATATAGTCATAATGACTTAGCGATTTTTCCCCCAAAAAAACTTACCTTAGTGTTATTGGACGGTGTCCAAGATTGTAACCGGTTGTTAGGTGGTTGTTGAAAGTTCGTGGGGTTGGCTTTGTGTGCATTAGTTCGAAGATGTTCACTCTTCTATTGTCGCTGATTCAGTCGCCAGAGATATCCTGACAAACAACACAAATGCACTCAACCCGATCACCAAAGAAATCCTGAACACCAACACTAACATGATCGACAGATGTATCGACAGAAGAAGACTGGACATTGTCGAGTCACTGCATATCACACACCCCAACCATCAACACCCACCTAACACCTGGCGACACTCTCTCATCTTCGAGCCCAGGGCGGAACTGCCAACATTCTGCCTCAGCCATCATTGAAACACCGGTGATTGGTCAGCTGCTGTGGGCCTATTGGGCCACGTGACACTTCACCAAACCCTGTGCTACATATAAGGTTGCCCCACTCAAACTCCATCACTTAACTTAGCCTTTGACAATGTTGACAAAGTCAGTGGAACCCATCACTTAACGTTAGGCCATAATAAAGCTGTAAAATCAATTCCAAGAGTTAATATTTCAACCTCATTCGTAAGTTATGAAGAATATACCAAATATATATGAATATATATATATATATATATATATATATATATATATATATATATATATATATATATATATATAACTGGTACGCATATACTATATATATGCGTATATATAGGTACGCATATATATATATATATATATATATATATATATATATATATATATATATATATATATATATATATATATGTCGTACCTAGTAGCCAGAATGCGCTTCTCAGCCTACTATGCAAGGCCCGATTTGCCTAATAAGCCAAGTTTTCATGAATTAATGTTTTTTTGTCTACCTAACCTACCTAACCTAACCTAACCTAGCTTTTTTTGGCTACCTAACCTAACCTTACCTATAAATATAGGTTAGGTTAGGTTAGGTAGGGTTGGTTAGGTTCGGTCATATATCTACGTTAATTTTAACTCCAATAAAAAAAAATTGACCTCATACATAGAGAAAAGGGTTGCTTTATCATTTCATAAGAAAAAAACTATAGTAAATATATTAATTCAGGAAAACTTGGCTTATTAGGCAAATCGGGCCTTGAATAGTAGGCTGAGAAGAGAGTTCTGGCTACTAGGTACGACATATATATATATATATATATATATATATAATATATATATATATATATATATATATATATATAATATATATATATATATATATATATATATATATATATATATATATATATATATATATATATATATATATATATATATATATATATATATATATATATATATATATATATATATATGAAATGTCAGACAACGGAGGAAAAATGAAACAGGAATTTCCTTAAGTACTTTCGTATATTAATACATCTTCAGAAGGAGTCACTCCTTCTGAAGATGTATTAATATACGAAAGTACTTAAGGAAATTCCTGTTTCATTTTTCCTCCGTGGTCTGACATTGTCACATTTTTAATCACGTGTTTATTTTCGTGATATACACATATATATATATATATATATATATATATATATATATATATATATATATATATATATATATATATATATATATATATATATATACTGTCATTATATATATATATATATATATATATATATATATATATATATATATACATATATATTCGGCGTTCAAGCGTCGCGTCAGACTAGAAATAAAAATTAATTTTGGAGAATTGATTTTTCAATTACCATCGACAGTGAAAAGAAACATAAGAAATATTGAGAAAATTCGTGTTAGAATTATTAATCATACTTTTTCGGTCATATTTAATATATATATATATATATATATATATATATATATATATATATATATATATATATATATATATATATATATATATATATATATATATATATATATATAATGACAGTATCAGACCACGGAGGAAGAATTGTAACAACAGGAATTTCTTAAGCACTTTCGTATTAAAGAATATATCTTCAGAAGGGTGAGTTACAAGTAAAAGATTTGGACATATATAGGCAGAGGAGAGGAGAGGTGAGGTGAAGCGAGGTACAATGATAAAAAAAATTCATGGATTGGGAGAGTATCAATATGAGCAGCATTCTATGGGCCAATTGGTCCATAAATAGATAATAATAGCATAAGATACAGAATATTAACAATGAATTAGGGAGACAAATGTGTATCAATGATCCTATTCAAATCGCCCTATAACTGATCTATCAAAATGGATCTAAATTATATAAACCACTGCTAATGTTCAAATTTTATGATTTTGTAATCTGTATTAAAGCAGATTCACTTATGTTCCTATTGAAAGTGATTAACAATTCGTTATTTAAGAAGCCATCTCCCAATCAATTTGGTGAGAATTTTCTGACAAATGAACAAACAAAGCATTAGATAATTGGCCATATCTTACAGCGTATTTATGTTGCGAAATTCTGCATTTCAAATCTTTAGATGTTTGCGAAACATAGAACCTATTACAGTCTTTACAAGGTATTTTATAAATGAATTAATGTAGAATATATATATATATATATATATATATATATATATATATATATATATATATATATATATATATATATATATATATATTATTAAATATGACCGAAAAAGTAAGATTAATAATTCTAACACGAATTTTCTCAATCTTTCGTACATTTCTTTTCACTGTTGGAGGTAATTCAAAAATCAATTCTCCAAAATTCATTTTTATTTCTAGTCTGACGCGACACGAGCGCGTTTCGTAAAACTTATTACATTTTCAAAGACTTTAGTTTACAAATACACAACTGAATAGAACTTACACATCTCCGATTTTGTTTATATCTACATTTGAGTGAGGTGGATGGGGTGAGGTGGCATTAATAGGGTATTAATTTCATCAACACAAGACAGAACAAGAGGTGGAATTAATAGGGTATTAATTTCATCAACACAAGACAGAACACGAAACAATGGGTATTGAAATGGAAGTGATTGTATAAAGCCTATTGGTCCATATTTCTTGATGCTTCTATATTGCAGCGGAGTCTTGAGGTGGGTAGAATATAGTTGTGCATTAATTGGCTGTTGATTGCTGGTGTTGACTTCTTAATGTGTAGTGCCTCGCAAACGTCAAGCCGCCTGCTATCGCTGTATCTATCGATGATTTCTGTGTTGTTTACTAGGATTTCTCTGGCGATGGTTTGGTTGTGGGAAGAGATTATATGTTCCTTAATGGAGCCCTGTTGTTTATGCATCGTTAAACGCCTAGAAAGAGATGTTGTTGTCTTGCCTATAAACTGGGTTTCTTGGAGCTTACAGTCCCCAAGTGGGCATTTGAAGGCATAGACGACGTTGGTCTCTTTTAAAGCGTTCTGCTTTGTGTCTGGAGAGTTTCTCATGAGTAGGCTGGCCGTTTTTCTGGTTTTATAGTAAATCGTCAGTTGTATCCTCTGATTTTTGTCTGTAGGGATAACGTTTCTATTAACAATATCTTTCAGGACCCTTTCCTCTGTTTTATGAGCTGTGGAAAAGAAGTTCCTTTAAAATAGTCTAATAGAGGGAATAGGTGTTGTGTTAGTTGTCTCTTCAGAGGTTGCATGGCGTTTCACTTTCCTTCTTATGATGTCTTCGACGAAACCATTGGAGAAGCCGTTGTTGACTAGGACCTGCCTTACCCTACAGAGTTCTTCGTCGACTTGCTTCCATTCTGAGCTGTGGCTTAGAGCACGGTCGACATATGCGTTAACAACACTCCTCTTGTACCTGTCTGGGCAGTCGCTGTTGGCATTTAGGCACATTCCTATATTCGTTTCCTTAGTGTAGACTGCAGTGTAGAAACCTCCGCTCTTTTCCGTGACTGTTACATCTAGAAAGGGCAGCTTCCCATCCTTTTCCATCTCGTAAGTGAAACACAGCACGGAACTCTGCTCAAATGCCTCCTTCAGCTCCTGCAGATGTCTGACATCAGGTACCTGTGTAAAAATGTCGTCAACATACCTTCAGTATATGGCCGGTTTCAAGTTCATGTCGACTAAGACTTTTTGCTCGATGGTACCCATGTAGAAGTTTGCAAACAGGACACATAGGGGAGAACCCATGGCGACCCCATCTACTTGCTTATACATGTGCCCATCCGGGCTCAAGAAGGGTGCCTCTTTAGTACAAGCTTGGAGTAGTTTCCTTAGAATATTTTCGGGTATGTCAAGAGGAGTACAGGCTGGATCACGATACACTCTGTCGGCTATCATCCCGATTGTCTCGTCCACAGGTACGTTGGTAAACAGCGATTCTACGTCCAACGAGGCTCTTATCCCTGTGGCCCGTGTGCCCTGCAGTAAGTCAACAAATTCTTTTGGAGACTTCAGGCTGAAGGCGCAAGGAACATAAGGAGTCAGCAGGCCGTTGAGTCGCTTCGCCAGTCTGTACGTGGGTGTGGGTAACTGGCTAATGATTGGCCGAAGTGGGTTTCCAGGCTTGTGTGTCTTGACATTTCCATACGCATATCCAGGTTTATATTCCCCAATGATCTTTGGCAGGTAGAGTCCGGATTTCTTGGCGTTCACAGTTTCGATCAGTTTGTTGACCCGTGATCCAGCCTGTACTCCTCGTGACATACCCGAAAATATTCTAAGGAAACTACTCCAAGCTTGTACTAAAGAGGCACCCTTCTTGAGCCCGGATGGGCACATGTATAAGCAAGTAGATGGGGTCGCCATGGGTTCTCCCCTAGGTGTCCTGTTTGCAAACTTCTACATTGGTACCATCGAGCAAAAAGTCTTAGTCGACATGAACTTGAAACCGGCCATATACTGCAGGTATGTTGACGACATTTTTACACAGGTACCTGATGTCAGACATCTGCAGGAGCTGAAGGAGGCATTTGAGCAGAGTTCCGTGCTGCGTTTCACTTACGAGATGGAAAAGGATGGGAAGCTGCCCTTTCTAGATGTAACAGTCATGGAAAAGAGCGGAGGTTTCTACCCTGCAGTCTATACTAAGGAAACGAACATAGGAATGTGCCTAAATGCCAACAGCGACTGCCCAGACAGGTACAAGAGGAGTGTTGTTAACGCATATGTCGACCGTGCTCTAAGCCAGAACTCAGAATGGAAGCAAGTCGACGAAGAACTCTGTAGGGTAAGGCAGGTCCTAGTCAACAACGGCTTCTCCAATGGTTTCGTCGAAGACATCATAAGAAGGAAAGTGAAACGCCATGCAACCTCTGAAGAGACAACTAACACAACACCTATACCCCCTATTAGACTATTTTACAGGAACTTCTTTTCCACAGCTCATAAAACAGAGGAAAGGGTCCTGAAAGATATTGTTAATAGAAACGTTATCCCTACAGACAAAAATCAGAGGATACAACTGACGATTTACTATAAAACCAGAAAAACGGCCAGCCTACTCATGAGAAACTCTCCAGACAC
Source organism: Procambarus clarkii (assembly GCF_040958095.1). NCBI lineage: Eukaryota > Metazoa > Arthropoda > Malacostraca > Decapoda > Cambaridae > Procambarus > Procambarus clarkii. The sequence continues at coordinate 10,830,074 of NC_091222.1, forward strand.
AAAGCAGACCGCTTTAAAAGAGACCAACGTCGTCTATGCCTTCAAATGCCCACTTGGGGACTGTAAGCTCCAAAAAACCCAGTATATAGGCAAGACAACAACATCTCTTTCTAGGCGTTTAACGATGCATAAACAACAGGGCTCCATTAAGGTACATATAATCTCTTCCCACAACCAAACCATCGCCAGAGAAATCCTAGAAAACAACACAGAAATCATCGATAGATACAGCGATAGCAGGCGGCTTGACGTTTGCGAGGCACTACACATTAAGAAGTCAACACCAGCAATCAACAGCCAATTAATGCACAACTATATTCTACCCACCTCAAGACTCCGCTCCAATATAGAAGCATCAAGAAATATGGACCAATAGGCTTTATACAATCACTTCCATTTCAATACCCATTGTTTCGTGTTCTGTCTTGTGTTGATGAAATTAATACCCTATTAATTCCACCTCGTGTTCTGTCTTGTGTTGATGAAATTAATACCCTATTAATGCCACCTCTTGTTCAGTCTTGTGTTGATGAAATTAATACCCTATTAATGCCACCTCACCCCATCCACCTCAGTCAAATGTAGATATAAACAAAATCGGAGATGTGTAAGTTCTATTCAGTTGTGTATTTGTAAACTAAAGTCTTTGAAAATGTAATAAGTTTTACAAAACGCGCTCGTGTCGCATCAGACTAGAAACAAAAATGAATTTTGGAGAATTGATTTTTGAATTACCTCCAACATTGAAAAGAAATGTACGATAGATTGAGAAAATTCGTGTTAGAATTATTAATCTTACTTTTTCGGTCATATTTAATAATATATGTCTACAGGAAAGACTGCTACCAAAATATACTAATATATATATATATATATATATATATATATATATATATATATATATATATATATATATATATATATATATATATATATATATATATATATATATATATATATATATATATATTATTAAATATGACCGAAAAAGTAAGATTAATAATTCTAACACGAATTTTCTCAATCTTTCGTACATTACGCTTCACTGTTGGAGGTAAATCAAAAATCACTTCTCCAAAATTCATTTTTATTTCTAGTCTGACGCGACACGGGCGCGTTTCGTAAAACTTATTACATTTTCAAAGACTTCACAAATACACAACTGATTAGAACTTACGTCTCTCTGATATTATATCTACATTTGAGTGAGGTGGGAAGGATGATGTGGCATTAACACAAGACAGAACAGGGGATATTAATAGGGTATTAAAAGTATCAACACAAGACAGAACAGAAAACAATGGGTATTGAATAGAAGTGTTTGTAGAAAGCCTATTGGTCCATATTTCTTGATGCTTCTATATTGGAGCGGAGTCTTGAGGTGGGTAGAATATAGTTGTGCAATAATTGGCTGTTGATTGCTGGTGTTGACTTCTTGATGTGTAGTGCCTCGCAAACGTCAAGCCGCCTGCTATCGCTGTATCTATCGATGATTTCTGTGTTGTTTACTAGGATTTCTCTGGCGATGGTTTGGTTATGGGAAGAGATTATATGTTCCTTAATGGAGCCCTGTTGCTTATGCATCGTTAAACGCCTAGAAAGAGATGTTGTTGTCTTGCCTATATACTGGGTTTTTTGGAGCTTACAGTCCCCAAGTGGGCATTTGAAGGCATAGACGACGTTAGTCTCTTTTAAAGCGTTCTGTTTTGTGTCTGGAGAGTTTCTCATGAGTAGGCTGGCCGTTTTTCTGGTTTTATAGTAAATCGTCAGTTGTATCCTCTGATTTTTGTCTGTAGGGATAACGTTTCTATTAACAATATCTTTCAGGACCCTTTCCTCCGTTTTATGAGCTGTGGAAAAGAAGTTCCTGTAAAATAGTCTAATAGGGGGGTATAGGTGTTGTGTTAGTTACTAACACAACACCTATACCCCCTATTAGACTATTTTACAGGAACTTCTTTTCCACAGCTCATAAAACGGAGGAAAGGGTCCTGAAAGATATTGTTAATAGAAACGTTATCCCTACAGACAAAAATCAGAGGATACAACTGACGATTTACTATAAAACCAGAAAAACAGCCAGCCTACTCATGAGAAACTCTCCAGACACAAAACAGAACGCTTTAAAAGAGACTAACGTCGTCTATGCCTTCAAATGCCCACTTGGGGACTGTAAGCTCCAAAAAACCCAGTATATAGGCAAGACAACAACATCTCTTTCTAGGCGTTTAACGATGCATAAGCAACAGGGCTCCATTAAGGAACATATAATCTCTTCCCATAACCAAACCATCGCCAGAGAAATCCTAGTAAACAACACAGAAATCATCGATAGATACAGCGATAGCAGGCGGCTTGACGTTTGCGAGGCACTACACATCAAGAAGTCAACACCAGCAATCAACAGCCAATTATTGCACAACTATATTCTACCCACCTCAAGACTCCGCTCCAATATAGAAGCATCAAGAAATATGGACCAATAGGCTTTCTACAAACACTTCTATTCAATACCCATTGTTTTCTGTTCTGTCTTGTGTTGATACTTTTAATACCCTATTAATATCCCCTGTTCTGTCTTGTGTTAATGCCACATCATCCTTCCCACCTCACTCAAATGTAGATATAATATCAGAGAGACGTAAGTTCTAATCAGTTGTGTATTTGTGAAGTCTTTGAAAATGTAATAAGTTTTACGAAACGCGCCCGTGTCGCGTCAGACTAGAAATAAAAATGAATTTTGGAGAAGTGATTTTTGATTTACCTCCAACAGTGAAGCGTAATGTACGAAAGATTGAGAAAATTCGTGTTAGAATTATTAATCTTACTTTTTCGGTCATATTTAATAATATATGTCTACAGGAAAGACTGCTACCAAAATATACTAATATATATATATATATATATATATATATATATATATATATATATATATATATATATATATATATATATATATATATATATATATATATATATATATATATATATATATATATATTATTAAATATGACCGAAAAAGTAAGATTAATAATTCTAACACGAATTTTCTCAATCTTTCGTACATTACGCTTCACTGTTGGAGGTAAATTAAAAATCAATTCTCAAAAATTCATTTTTATTTCTAGTCTGACGCCACACGGGCGCGTTTCGTAAAACTTATTACATTTTCAAAGACTTTAGTTCACAAATACACAACTGAACATACGTATCTCCGATTTTATATCTACATTTGAGTGAGGTGGGAGGGGTGATGTGGCATTAACACAAGACAGAACAAGAGGGGATATTAATAGGGTATTAAAAGTATCAACACAAGACAGAACACAAACAATGGGTATTGAATAGAAGTGTTTGTAGAAAGCCTATTGGTCCATATTTCTTGATGCTTCTATATTGGAGCGGAGTCTTGAGGTGGGTAGAATATAGTTGTGCAACTATATTCTACCCACCTCAAGACTCCGCTCCAATATAGAAGCATCAAGAAATATGGACCAATAGGCTTTCTACAAACACTTCTATTCAATACCCATTGTTTGTGTTCTGTCTTGTGTTGATACTTTTAATACCCTATTAATATCCCCTCTTGTTCTGTCTTGTGTTAATGCCACATCACCCCTCCCACCTCACTCAAATGTAGATATAAAATCGGAGATACGTATGTTCAGTTGTGTATTTGTGAACTAAAGTCTTTGAAAATGTAATAAGTTTTACGAAACGCGCCCGTGTCGCGTCAGACTAGAAATAAAAATGAATTTTGGAGAATTGATTTTTAATTTACCTCCAACAGTGAAGCGTAATGTACGAAAGATTGAGAAAATTCGTGTTAGAATTATTAATCTTACTTTTTCGGTCATATTTAATAATATATATCTACAGGAAAGACTGCTACCAAAATATACTAATATATATATATATATATATATATATATATATATATATATATATATATATATATGCGAACAAGCCTGAATGGTCCCCAGGACTATATGCGACTATATATATATATATATATATATATATATATATATATATATATATATATATATATATATATATATATATATATATATATATGCGAACAAGCCTGAATATTGTCCTGGAGACCATTCAGGCTTGTTCGCATTTGTGTTCCTCACGTGTGCCCCAAAGAATGAGGTGATTTGGTAAAATGCTATGCCCAAGATAACTATCCGAGTGCCGGCGGTGGGGTGGTTCAAATAGCCTCGGCTATCACCTCATTATGTCCGGTCGTGATGGTCAAGTGGATTAAGGCGTCTTGTACATACCAGATGCGTTGCTTCTGGGAGTATGGGTTCGAGTCACTTCTGGGGTGTGAGTTTTCAGTTATATATATATATATATATATATATATATATATATATATATATATATATATATATATATATATATATATATATTTAAATATAAATATAAGGCCTACAGTGATGTTAGTGGAAAGTTAGTGCGTTCATAAGCAAATCGGTGAGTGTAGTGTTAAAAACAAAGTGCACTAGTGATTTCCCCGAGTGTTGATAGTGTGTAACAAGTGTGACGGCGGCCTCCCTCGCTGGCACCCCCCCCCCCCCTCACCACCCCCGCCCGCCATCTTCCCCCACCCCGCTACCTGCGCCCGACCCAGCCAGCCGCCCATCAACACACAGCCTACCCACACACGGTGCCCAGGCCATGCCCAACTCCCCCAGGAGGGTAATGCTTGCCGTGTTACTCTCCATCTGGGAAGGAGAGGGTGCACTCAGCGGGCAGCCAGGCGTCATCACATCTAGGCATTGCACATGCCGCACCTGACACCCAGCCTCTTTCCAGCCAAGAAGATGGCCACCCAAGAGGAAACTGTCAAGTGTGTGACAGACGGTATCGTCTCAATTCAAATGGAACTGTCCGCTACCATTCTCTCAATTCAGGTGGTTGTCTACGGTCTAGGCGCCTGCCCCGGGGCAGTGACGATGGACAACCTGCTGCAGGAGCGAGGAACAATACCTCCCTCAACTTCATTTCAGCAGATAATCTGCTTGAAGCAGTCAAAGCGACGTCCACCAGGACCTTGCCCCACATCCCCAAGGCTGCCCGTCATCAAGCAGCAGCCAAACTCACCAGTCTGCTGACAAAGGTCAACAATGCTCCCAGAACCTCTGGATCGTGGCACAATCTCCTTCTATTTGGGAATGCGTGCCTAGCATTACCGCCCAGGAGAGACAAGTCATTAGCAACCTCTGTAATCAGGGCACTTAATGAATTCCCCAGAGCAGACAACCTGGTCCGCCTCCCCCCTCGTGCCAAGAACACCAGCCGCAGGACGACCAACAATAACTCATCTGAGAACCACAAAATGAGAGCACAGATCACCAGGAAAATAGAAGAGGGCAATACCACAGGTGCCATCAGAATCATGACCAGCGATGACACTATTGCCCCCAGGAACGCCACGACAGCAGAGGCTCTTCAAGACAAACACCCACCCAGAGCCCCCGACAGCAGCAGGGATCCCCAGGAAAACAATGCTGGCATAGAACCCTTGACTGTTCGAGAATCTGAGGTGTACAAAGCAGCCATGTCTTTCCCAACAGGTTCAGCAGGGGGCTTTACAGGCCTAAGACCCCAGCACATCAAACAAATGCTGAACCCGGTGCTTGGAGATGCTGCAAAGGACCTTCTAGTCGAACTTACCAGATTCTCCAACATGTGTTTGGCTGGCGGCATCCCTGAGGACATCAGGCCTGTCTTTTATGGAGCAGCACTCTGTGCTCTAAAGAAGAAGGATAGGGGTATCAGGCCCATTGCCGTTGGCAACACCCTCCGACGCCTTGTAGCTAAGGCTGCAGTGAGATCTATCAGCCAGGAAGCAGCCACCTTGCTGAAACCTCATCAGCTCGGGTTTGGGATTCCCCTAGGTTGTGAAGCTGCAGCACATGCAGCGCGGGCTTACATTGCTGATCTCCCGGACCAGAAGGCACTAGTAAAGCTTGACTTCAAAAATGCCTTCAATCAAGTCAGACGAGACGCTGTCCTTAGGGCTGTACACAACCATTTCCGTCCCCTTTACCCATTCATCCGATCGTGCTACAGTGGGGACTCTAAGCTTCTTTTTGGGGAGCCTGAAATAAACTCCTGTGAAGGTGTCCAACAAGGTGACCCCCTTAGCCCCCTCCTTTTCTGCCTAGCTATCAAAAAGGTCACTGATAGTCTGACAAGCGAGCTAAACATCTGGTACCTGGATGATGGCACTCTAGCTGGAACTCCGGAAACCATTTTGGAGGATATAAGGAAAATCCAGGAGCAGGGAGCAGCCTTAGGCCTCATTCTCAATGCATCCAAATGTGAAATAATCTCCCGCAACCCAGACATCACTGGGCAAATACAAAATGTTCTTCCAGACATTCTCGTTGTCGAGCCACCGGACTGCACTCTCCTGGGTGCCCCCATTGGCCCACGAGCAATCGAGGAGGTCCTGGCTGCAAAAATCACTGACCTAAAGAGAATGCTGGACAGGATTGACAAGATTGATGCCCATGATGCTCTCTTTCTCCTTACAAGATGCCTGTCTCTCCCTAAGTTGACCTACTTTCTGAGATGTTCTCCATCCTACAGCAGCCCTAAGTTAAATGTGTATGACACCCTTCTCAGGTCCATGCTGGTGAAAGTCCTGAACCTGCCATTGGACGACTCTCAGTGGGAGCAAGCAACCCTTCCTGTAAGACTCGGCGGCCTTGGTGTCCGCACAGCCTCCCAAATTGCTCTACCAGCCTTCCTTTCCTCCTCTCATGCATCGCACGACCTCGTCAGAGATATTTTACCTGCAACCCTGAGAGATTCAGCAGGAATACACGATCCTGCTTTCACTGAATGTTCAAATCAGTGGGATGTTCTTGCAGCCCCAGCCACCATTATAGAGCCAACAAAACAACACAAACAGTCCGGCTGGGACCACCCTCTAGTGGAAAAAGTAGCTGATGCCATGCTCAGCGTCGCAACATCAGACAAGGAGAAAGCCCGCCTCAGAGCAGTGCGTGCCCCTCATGCAGGAGACTTCCTCCTGGCAGTACCCATGTCAGCAATGGGCACGCGCCTAGATCCAGAATCCCTTCGTGTAGCAGTGGCCCTCCGCCTTGGTGCCCCAATTCACACTGAATACAAGTGTATTTGCAACAGGGTGGAAGCAGACCAATACGGACTGCATGGGTTGCATTGCGGAAGCACAAAGGGCTGGCATGCAAGACACAGCGAGGTCAATGACATCATCAAGAGAAGCCTCGTCTCAGCTGGGTGCCCAGCGGAGAGAGAACCTCGCATCCTAGGGGTCCAAAACCCGGATTTCCCCGCACTTCGCCCTGATGGCATCACCATATACTCATGGAAAGAGGGTAGACAGTTGGTGTGGGACTACACATGTGTATCCACCCTGGCTGACACCTATGTACACTTCGGAGCTGATCAAGCAGGTGGGGCGGCCAACCATAGGGAAACAGCAAAATCACTCAAGTACAGGCGACTGGAAGGTCAATACCTCTTTGTTCCCATAGCGTCTGAGACGCATGGCCCATGGGGCAAGAGTGCCTTGGGATTTCTCAAGGAATTGGGTTCCAAGCTCATTGACGTCACCAGAGACCCAAGGGCTTCCAGTTTTTTTGTTTCAGCGTCTCAGTGTGGCGATCCAGAGGGGAATGCTTGCTGCGTCCTCGGTTCCTGTCCAGAAGCGGAGGAGCTTCAAGAGATCCATAACCTTTAGGCATTTGTCTTGTATGTTTTGTAACCTTTAAATACACAATAAAGGAAAAAAAAAAAAAAAAAAGGGAAGGGGGTGGTAGGAGAAAAGCACACAGAAACTGTATTGGAGGGGACCTACATTCCCTCCAATGCGTTATGTGTGGTTTCCTCCGAGGCTATGGGTCCCCCTTCTTCCAGCCAGAGGTGGTACTCCCTTCCCTATTTATAAAAAAAAAAAAAAAAAAAAAAATATATATATATATATATATATATATATATATATATATATATATATATATATATATATATATATATATATATATATATATATATATATATTATTAAATATGACCGAAAAAGTAAGATTAATAATTCTAACACGAATTTTCTCAATCTTTCGTACATTACGCTTCACTGTTGGAGGTAAATCAAAAATCACTTCTCCAAAATTCATTTTTATTTCTAGTCTGACGCGACACGGGCGCGTTTCGTAAAACTTATTACATTTTCAAAGACTTCACAAATACACAACTGATTAGAACTTGCGTTTCCCTGATTTTATATCTACAGCAAAATTTAATATTTAAAAGCAAAGGTCAACAAACTGATCGAAACTGTGAACGCCAAGAAATCCGGACTCCACCTGCCAAAGATCATTGGGGAATATAAACCTGGATATGAGTATGGAAATGTCAAGACGCACAAGCCTGGAAACCCACTTCGGCCAATCATTAGCCAGATACCCACACCCACGTACAGACTGGCGAAGCGACTCAACGGCCTGCTGACTCCTTATGTTCCTTGCGCCTTCAGCCTGAAGTCTCCAAAGGAATTTGTGGACTTACTGCGGGGCGCACGGGCCACAGGGATAAGAGCCTCGTTGGACGTAGAATCGCTGTTTACCAACGTACCTGTGGACGAGACAATCGGAATGATAGCCGACAGAGTGTATCGTGATCCAGCCTGTACTCCTCTTGACATGCCAGAAAGTATTCTGAGGAAACTACTCCAAGCTTGTACTAAAGAGGCACCCTTCTTGAGCCCGGATGGGCACATGTATAAGCAAGTAGATGGGGTCGCCATGGGTTCTCCCCTAGGCGTCCTGTTTGCAAACTTCTACATGGGTACCATCGAGCAAAAAGTCTTAGTCGACATGAACTTGAAACCGGCCATATACTGCAGGTATGTTGACGACATTTTTACACAGGTACCTGATGTCAGACATCTGCAGGAGCTGAAGGAGGCATTTGAGCAGAGTTCCGTGCTGCGTTTCACTTACGAGACGGAAAAGGATGGGAAGCTGCCTTTTCTAGATGTAACAGTCATGGAAAAGGGCGGAGGTTTCCACACTGCAGTCTACACAAAGGAAACAAACATAGGAATGTGCCTAAATGCCAACAGCGACTGCCCTGACAGGTACAAGGGGAGTGTTGTTAACGCATACGTCGACCGTGCTCTCAGCCACAGCTCAGAATGGAAGCAAGTCGACGAAGAACTCTGTAGGGTAAGGCAGGTCCTAGTCAATAACGGCTTCTCCAATGGTTTCATCGAAGACATCATAAGAAGGAAAGTGAAAAGCCATGCAACCTCCGAAGAGACAACTAACACAACACCTATACCCCCTATTAGACTATTTTACAGGAACTTCTTTTCCACAGCTCATAAAACAGAGGAAAGGGTCCTGAAAGATATTGTTAATAGAAACGTTATCCCTACAGACAAAAATCAGAGGATACAACTGACGATTTACTATAAAACCAGAAAAACGGCCAGCCTACTCATGAGAAACTCTCCAGACACAAAACAGAACGCTTTAAAAGAGACTAACGTCGTCTATGCCTTCAAATGCCCACTTGGGGACTGTAAGCTCCAAAAAACCCAGTATATAGGCAAGACAACAACATCTCTTTCTAGGCGTTTAACGATGCATAAACAACAGGGCTCCATTAAGGGACATATAATCTCTTCCCATAACCAAACCATCGCCAGAGAAATCCTAGTAAACAACACAGAAATCATCGATAGATACAGCGATAGCAGGCGGCTTGACGTTTGTGAGGCACTACACATCAAGAAGTCAACACCAGCAATCAACAGCCAATTATTGCACAACTATATTCTACCCACCTCAAGACTCCGCTCCAATATAGAAGCATCAAGAAATATGGACCAATAGGCTTTCTACAAACACTTCTATTCAATACCCATTGTTTCTGTTCTGTCTTGTGTTGATACTTTTAATACCCTATTAATATCCCCTAGTGTTCTGTCTTGTGTTAATGCCACATCACCCTTCCCACCTCACTCAAATGTAATGCCACATCACCCTTCCCACCTCACTCAAATGTAGATATAAAATCAGGGAAACGCAAGTTCTAATCACTTGTGTATTTGTGAAGTCTTTGAAAATGTAATAAGTTTTACGAAACGCGCCCGTGTCGCGTCAGACTAGAAATAAAAATGAATTTTGGAGAAGTGATTTTTTATTTACCTCCAACAGTGAAGCGTAATGTACGAAAGATTGAGAAAATTCGTGTTAGAATTATTAATCTTACTTTTTCGGTCATATTTAATAATATATGTCTACAGGAAAGACTGCTACCAAAATATACTAATATATATATATATATATATATATATATATATATATATATATATATATATATATATATATATATATATATGTGTGTGTGTGTGTGTGTGTGTGTGTACTCACCTATATGTACTCACCTATATGTGCTTGCAGGATCGAGCATTGACTCTTGGATCCCGCCTTTCTAGCTATCGGTTGTTTACAGCAATGAATCCTGTCCCATTTCCCTATCATACCTAGTTTTAAAAGTATGAATAGTATTTGCTTCCACAACCTGTTCCCCAAGTGCATTCCATTTTTCTACTACTCTCACGCTAAAAGAAAACTTCCTAATATCTCTGTGACTCATCTGAGTTTCCAGTTTCCACCCATGTCCCCTCGTTCTGTTATTATTACGTGTGAACATTTCATCTATTTCCACTTTGTCAATTCCCCTGAGTATTTTATATATCCCTATCATATCTCCTCTCTCCCTTCTTTTCTCTAGTGTCGTAAGGTTCAGTTCCTTCAGCCGCTCTTCATATCCCATCCCTCGCAGCTCTGGGACAAGCCTCGTCGCAAACCTCTGAACCTTCTCCAGTTTCTTTAGGTGGGGGCTCCATGATGGCGCGGCATACTCTAAGACGGGTCTCACGTAGGCAGTGTAAAGCGCCCTAAAAGCTTCCTCATTTAGGTTTCTGAATGAAGTTCTAATTTTCGCCAGTGTAGAGTACGCTGCTGTCGTTATCCTATTTATATGTGCCTCAGGAGTTAGATTAGGTGTCACATCCACTCCCAGGTCTCTTTCTCGAATCGTTACAGGTAGGCTGTTCCCCTTCATTGTGTACTGTCCCTTTGGTCTCCTGTCACCTGATCCCATTTCCACACACACACACACACACGTGTGTGTGTGTGTGTGTGTGTGTGTGTGTGTGTGTGTGTGTGTGTGTGTGTGTGTGTGTGTGTGTGTGTGTGTGTGTGTGTGTGTGTGTGTGTGTGTGTGTGTGTGTGTGTGTGTGTAATATGACTGTGTCAGACCACGAAGGAAGGATTAAGACAGGAATTTCATTAAGTACTTTCAGATTTAATAATATATCTTGAGAAGAAAGGATATATTACTTCATGTATGAAAAATTAACATAAAGAATCATACTGAAATATAAATTAATAGAATATATCAGAGCGTTTCGTTGTCTCACAACATACACGATTGTATGTTGAGAAGAGAGAGAGAGAATTGCTCCCTCACTTAATGATGTATAGGGTGGGTGGTGCTGCTGCTGCTGCTGCTGCTACTTCGTGGCTATAAGTGGCCAGCCAGACTCTGACGAGGGACATTTGCCCGTAGCCTCTCTCAAGGAGAGTGACCTTCGCGGTGGGACGCCAGTCAGCAACCTAAGGTATTGTGTCTTTTTGCTGTTGTGAACACTGATTTTGTTCCTCAATATGTTGTTTGTAATTAATATATGTAAAGGATAGTTGTGGAGTCATAAGGAGTTCCATTAATTCCTTCCACGATACGTCTTCATGACTTATAGTAACTATTTATATCAGTGTGAGTTGTTGCAAATTTTTTTGGCATTAGTTGGTCATTGGTGGTCCTAAATGTTAGGTATAATTTCAGCAATGGTGTTCCCAAATGTTAAGCTTTTTTAGGTCATTGGCGTTCCCAAAAGTTGTGAATTATTAGGTTATTGTTGTTCCCAAATGTTAAGTATTACTAATTTTTGCTGATCCTAAATGTTAGACATGCTTAGATCATGGGTGTTCAAACTATAAGGTATAATTAGTTCATCAGTGGTCTGAAATGTTAGGCATTATTAGGTGATTGCTGATCTCAAATGTTTGGCAATATTAAGTCTTTTTTTGCAGGGATATTCCTGCGCGGGCTCTAAGCCTCTGGCTGGCCAACTTGGTATTACTTCTTTCTGTTTTACTTAGGCGGAGTATGAGTATTTATGACTTATGGTCGCTTCAGTAAGATTTTGCCATATGTGTTTAACAACTTCTTCTGCTCTATTGAACCTAAGTTGAAATCTTATTGGGTTTGTAACTGTGCACTGTGTTAGATAATGTTCCAGTGGTTTGTCGGGCATTTCTCCACAGAGCTGACATTTCCTTTCATCTTCTGTAACCTGTAAGCGTATTTTCCCATGCACATCAATATCCTGATGCGATGTAAGTGTACTTCTGTTGTCCTACTACTACCTTTCATCAAAATATGTGGTTTGCAGTTGGTTGAATTTTTGTACCAACCCGCAGATACCAACTTGATGATGCAACTACTGTGCTGTGGTCATTGTACATCTTTTGCATTGCTCTATATCTAATTACTTTATTAATCTGTAATAAACTCTGTAGAATGTAAATGTCTACATTTCTTCTCTTAGTCGCAAGTTTTGCAGCTTCGTCTGTAAAGTCTTTTCCTATTATTCCTTCATGATTTGGTACCCAGTTGATAAGTACCCGACGGCCTTGACGTTTGAGTGTTGCATTAATGATACGACATTTGTAATCAGATGGATGTTATCACGTATGTGTTCTTGTTGCAAGGTTTCAATGACAGTGTTCGAATCTGTATGTATGATAACAGGTTGTCGTTCAGCAAAAGCATGTTCCAAAACCGTTTGAATGGCTAGCATCTCTATAGTAAAGTTGAACACCCGTTTGAGAGTCTCCAACTAGCTAAAGAATTTCGTGCCTTAACTGCAGCTCCTGTTTCATGTCCCTGCTGGTCTACTGATTCATCTGTGAGGTATGTGAAGCTGCCAGATGCCAAGTTTGCTTCTATATGCATCTGTGCAATACTATGTAGCAGATGTGTTTTAGTCTGGTTCTTTTTACCTTCAAGGGGCGTAATCTTAAAGTCTGCTGGCAGTGATTCCCAAGGGGCCTCCATAACGAAGGCAGCATTTATTTCGTCGACACTCTTCTCAGTGACTGTATTTGCTATATAGAATGTGTTGATGGTGTTTATTGCACAATGGGTCTCCTACTGCTATTGGAGGCTCTTCTGTCCCAAATTAGTGTTCCAGTGATTAGGGTCATTGGTGATCCCAAATGCAAAGCATTATTAGATCATTGATATTCTTTAAAATATTATGCATTATTAGGTCATTGGTGACCATAAAGTTATGCATTATTAGGTCATTGGTGTTCCTAATGTATGTATTATTAGGTCATTGTTGATCATAAAGTTATGCATTATTAGATCATTGGTGTTCCTAATGTATGTATTATTAGGTCATTGGTGATCATAAAGTTATGCATTATTAGGTCATTGGTGTTCCTAATGTATGTATTATTAGGTCATTGGTGATCATAAAGTTATGCATTATTAGATCATTGGTGTTCCTAATGTATGTATTATTAGGTCATTGTTGATCCCAAATGTGATGGATTATTAGATCAATACTGTTCCTAAATGCTAGGCATTATTAGGACATTGGGGTTCGTATATGTTAGGCATTATTAGGTCATTGGTGATCCTACATGTGAGGGATTATTAGGTCATTGGTGTTCCTATATGTTGGGTATCATCATGTCATTTGAAAACTAATGAGAAAATAGAGTTGACATCTGTTAAATATATCCAATATAGAGTGAAATGATCGATGTATCAGTATGTCAACAAGAATGCTACTAACTTGATAACACAGTATTCAGGTCAAGTATAATACAACACTCTCATGATAAAACAGGCTGGTCAAGCATAATACAACACTATCATGATAAAACAGTAGCCAGGTTAAGCATAATACAACACTATCATGATAAAACAGTAGCCAGGTTAAGCATAATACAACACTATCATGATAAAACAGTAGCCAGGTTAAGCATAATACAACACTATCATGATAAAACAGTAGCCAGGTTAAGCATAATACAACACTATCATGATAAAACAGTAGCCAGGTTAAACATAATTCACTATCATGATAAAGCAGTAGCAGGTCAAGCATAATACAACACTAACATAAAAAAAACAAGATACACTACGTCAGTGAATAATGTTCTATATTTATATGGACAAAAAATACTGTTTTGAATTTTGGGTTTGCAAAATATGCCCTTATAATTAATGAAACATTGACAAATAAAATAAATACCCTTTTATTTTGTATCTGAAGGAAGATGTGGGCTTAGTCTTCAATAGGAAGAGTGGTGACTCTATTGACGTCATGTGTTGTATTGAGCTATGACTTAATTATGAATAACAGAAAATGTCTACTAGTTTTCCTGGCATCACAGCGAAAAATGTTATATATTAGTATAATAACTATAACTATTTCAATGTTGTATATCCAAATATATCAAGGGGGTTACCCAGTGCCAATAATCGTCAGATGGATCAGTTTGTCAGTACGGCATGCTGTTTACACTTGAATTTTAGAGACCCCTACCAGCCTAGGTCCGTTCTCAACCCCAGACAATTTTCCTTGTAAAGTTGGGTGATGCATCTGACCACCAACTTTGGGCAGACACAGGAATTCTATAGAATACTTGTCCAATAGTAAGGGGCCCATATTATAGACCAAATAGGTGTACGGGTTATTCCTAGCTACAAAGTTCAGATACTAAACGAGATATAAATGCAGAATTTAATATGAAAATAATATTAAGGAAATGGGCAATGAAATGAGCAATTCAAGCTTAGGTTGAGATGCTCATTTTATTGCAGCAGCATGTGTAGGCTACAACAGAAGACATAGTCCTCTATTGTAGCCTAGACTTTCTCAAGGGGACAAGAGGCATTAAGATTCAGCAATGATGAATGCGGCTTCCACCAAACTGAAGAAAATTTGATAACCAAACCACAGAAAATGGAGAAATGGCGACGTTTCGGTCCGTCATGGACCATTATCAAGTCACATAAGGTCTGACACGACCTGAGGTTGTGTTGCAGGTCCTGGGGAGAATTTCACAGCTGGAAAATACGTTTATAAACTAACATGCAGTGTGTCCGGCCACTGATATGACTAAATATAGTCAATGAACTACAGTAATCTTTATGTTATAGCCTAATGTAACCAAAATAATGATTTTTTTTAATTTATATAAAATCAAGTCCATTTGATCTTATATATTTTCATTAAATATAGTGTCTTTTACTACTTAATACCAATTTTAAATATGGACACGAACTTGTGCTTTGGGTTTAAGTCCTATGATTTAACTGGACTTCTGTGGAGGAGAAATTTTAGCAGCACCAAAATCCTATCGAAATGGTACCAAGTCAATTAAGACCAAACAGCCACAAAAGGCTCGGTAAATTGTAGTGGAGTCTGGATGAGTAAGTCTGCTTCTTCCTTGCTGAATTAGCTATCTGTCGAGCTAGACACAATATTTTGGTTTATAAACTGTAACAGCAGTGTGCCTTCATAGCCAGCTACTTGGTGAAATTCTGTTCTTCACTCCATTAGTTTAAATTGTTATTTAGGTGAATCTTTAGTTACTAAACATTTTTATGATCCAATAAAGAAGTATGAATCTTGATTACTAATTTGTAAATATCCAGCAGAAACTCTTGATGGACAAAAGCGGCCATAAACAGATCACGTGCCCATAGGGGGGGGGGGGGTCCAAACTGCTCCAGTCCCTTGAGGGGGAGGGGTGTTGAAGTGGCGTCCCCCCTCCTCCAGTCCCTGGATGGTGGGTTGTCGTGAATGGGTGTTGGAGTGGCGCCTCCACCCTCGTAACAATTATATAATTCGGTTAATTACTTAATTATTGAATTAAAATATATGTAAAAACAATATTATGCAAAAATTTTATACCCCAGAGAGTAAAATTAAGTACACATGATGACAGTGTCATGACGTTGCGTGACGTCGTGGCTGCTAGTCTAGCGAGCTGTTGCTATGGGAACATCATGACGCACACGCCATAAATGATGTATTATTTGACAGAATGGTGGATACCTGGTTGATGGGGTTCTGGGAGTTCTTCTACTCCCCAAGCCCGGCCCGAGGCCAGGCTTGACTTGTGAGAGTTTGGTCCACTAGGCTGTTGCTTGGAGCGGCCCGCAGGCCCACATGCCCGGTTGGTCCGGCACTTCTTGGAGGAACAAATCTAGTTTCCTCTTGAAAATGTCCACGGTTGTTCCGGCAATATTTCTTATGCTTGCTGGGAGGACGTTGAACAACTGCGGACCTCTGATGTTTATACAGTGTTCTCTGATTGTGCCTATGGCACCTCTGCTCTTCACTGGTTCTATTCTACATTTTCTTCCATATCGTTCACTCCAGTACGTTGTTATTTTTCTGTGTAGATTTGGTACTTGGCCCTCCAGTATCTTCCAGGTGTATATTATTTGATATCTCTCTCGTCTTCTTTCTAGTGAGTACATTTGGAGGGCTTTGAGACGATCCCAATAATTTAGGTGCTTTATTGCGTCTATGCGTGCCGTATATGTTCTCTGTATTCCCTCTATTTCAGCAATCTCTCCTGCTCTGAAGGGGGAAGTGAGTACTGAGCAGTACTCAAGACGGGACAACACAAGTGCCTTGAAGAGTACAACCATTGTGATGGGATCCCTGGATTTGAAAGTTCTCGTAATCCATCCTATCATTTTCTGGCTGTCGCAATATTTGCTTGGTTATGCTCCTTAAACGTTAGGTCGTCAGACATTATTATTCCCAAATCCTTTACATGCTGTTTTCCTACTATGGGTACATTTGATTGTGTTTTGTACTCTGTATTATGTTTAAGGTCCTCATTTTTACCGTACCTGAGTACCTGGAATTTATCACTGTTAAACATCATGTTATTTTCTGATGCCCAGTCGAAAACTTTATTAATATCAGCTTGAAGTTTTTCAATGTCTTCAGCCGAGGTAATTTTCATACTGATTTTTGTGTCATCTGCAAAGGATGATACGAAGCTGTGACTTGTATTTTTGTCTATATCTGATATGAGAATAAGGAAAAGCAGCGGTGCAAGGACTGTACCCTGAGGTACAGAGCTTTTAACTGCACTTGGACTAGATTTTATATGGTTGACCGTTACTCGCTGAGTCCTGTTTGACAGAAAACTGAGTATCCAGCGTCCTACTTTACCGGTTATTCCCATTGACTTCATTTTGTGTGCTATCACGCCATGGTCACATTTATCGAAAGCCTTTGCGAAGTCCGTGTATATCACATCAGCATTCTGTTTCTCTTCTAATGCCTCAGTGACTTTGTCGTAGTGCTCAAGTAGCTGTGAGAGGCACGATCTTCCCGCTCGAAATCCATGTTGGCCTGGGTTGTGAAGGTCATTGGTCTCCATGAAATTGGTGACCTGACTCCTAATCACTCTCTCAAATACTTTTATGATGTGCGATGTTAGTGCAACTGGTCTATAATTCTTTGCCAATGCTTTGCTCCCTCCCTTGTGTAGAGGGGCTATGTCTGCTACTTTAAGTGCATCTGGTATATCCCCCGTGTCCAAGCTCTTCCTCCACACTATACTGAGTGCCTGTGCTACCGGCACTTTGCATTTCCTTATAAATATTGAATTCCATGAGTCTGGACCTGGGGCCGAGTGCATGGGCACGTTTTCAATTTCTCTTTCAAAATTTAGTGCGCTCGTGTTTATATCAGTTATATTTACAGGAGTTTGAATATCCCGCATAAAGAAATTGTCTGGATCTTCCACCTTCATGTTGTTTATTGGAATGCTAAACATGTCCTCATACTGTTTTTTTTAGGATTTCACTAATTTCTTTGTCATCCTCCGTGTATGAACCTTCACTTGTACGAATAGGTCCAATACTGGCAGTGGTTTTTGCTTTTGATTTCGCATATGAGAAGAAATATTTTGGATTTTTCTTTATTTCCTGAATTGCTTTCTGTTCTAACTGCCTTTCTTCAGTTTCATATGAGTGTTTCAATTTCCGCTCGATTTCTTCAATCTCCCTATTTAAATTATTCCTTCTTTGACGGGAAATTCGTGTCTGCATAAGTAGTTCCGTTATTTTTTTCCTGCTTTTATAGTGTCGTCTGCGTTCTCTTTCTACGTTAGATCTCTTTCTGGCTTTCCTCAAAGGAACATGTTTCAGACAGACTTGATACGCTTCTGAAGTCAGTTTTTCTATTCCTTCTGTAGGACTTGTATTACTTAGAACAGTTCCCCATGGAATGTTTGTAAGTTCCCTGTTTATTATCTCCCAGTCTATCCTTTTATTATTAAAATTGAATTTACTGAATAGCCCCTCTCGCTTTATCAACGTTTTAGGTCTATTCTGAGTATTGATGGTCGTTTGCACTTCAATGAGCTTGTGATCTGAGTATGTGGTATCTGATATCGTAATGTCTCTGATAATGTCTTCATTGTTCGTAAAGACCAGATCTAGAATATTTTCATTTCTCGTTGGCTCCGATATCTGTTGATTGAGTGAAAATTTGTCACAGAATCTAAGTAGTTCTCTAATCTGTGGTTGGTTAGGTCCTGATAGATTTTCTGGTATAATATTATTGTTTGCTGTTCTCCACCTGAGACTAGGCAAGTTTAAGTCACCTAGGAAGATAATATCAGGTATCGGGTTCTCCAAATTATCAAGGCTATTCTCTATTTTGCTTATCTGGTCTGTGAATTCCTCAGCCAGCCGTTGCATTTGGCGGTTTGTATATTAGAATAATCACTAAATTTATTTTCTCTATTTTCAATCCCAGTACCTCTGCCACCTCATTTGTAACGTTTAGGAGCTCCGAGCATACAAGGTCTTCCCTAATATACAGACCCACTCCTCCATGTGACCTAATTTTCCTATCACACCTGTATAGGTTATATCCTGGAATCCAGATCTCACTGTCCAACAATTCCCCTGCATGGGTTTCTGTGAAAGCTCCAAATACTGCATTTGACTCCGTGAGGAGGCCATTTATGAACTGTACTTTGTTGTTTGTTCTTGTTTTCAGTCCTTGTATGTTGGCAAAGATGAATGAGGTTACTCTATTAGTGATAGTTTGAATGGGAGACTTTTTCGGCAAGCCCATTATGCGTGGACATAATGAGTTTGTTCTGACCAGTACTGATTGTTGTAGGGCAGTTGTCTGTCGTAGTTGTAGTTTCCTTTCGGTGGGTAATTGTATCCGTAATTCTGGAAAGCAAGTGGATCTGGCATCCAGTTTCATACATTCTCCATTCTGCTCCTTTTGAATTCTCTGCCGGTCTGGTATAAAAAATTTATAGAGTTTCCTCCAAATTCATTATCCTGCTTGCCACTCTTTATGTAGCGTTCCGTGCCTTTCACGTGAAAGTGTGGGCAGCTGAGGTCATAGCATTTTCTGTCCTCCAGTGAGGTTTGGCACATGTCAGGATGGAAAAACCTACATATTGATCCAAATCGACACTCACCTTTCCTAAGCATATTTAAACATTTTTTGGGATGTTGGTAACTGCATTCTAATCCTTTCTTATTACCAGCATATCTATGTCTGCATATGCCCTTTGCATAAAATTTGCATAAGTCTGTCCTTCTGTTCTGAATTGCTCTATCGGGAACCGTCGTAGTGTCTGTACCTATCGAGCTGTCAGTGCTGTCTGGTACACTTTCTACTTTACTGTCATCTACATCCTGGCCTACTGAGTCAGAGTTTACAACTTCCTGAGTTTCAGCCTCAGTTTCATCCCTGACTATAGCCTCCGCCCCTTGCATATTAGAATTGTTGTTGTTCCTTTCCCACTCCTTTTGGATGGCTGGTAGGCTTCCAATGAATGATGTTTTCCGATCATGCGTCATGTTATATATAAGGTTTTTTAGGATATTCCAAGCTGGCAGGTCATTTTTACACACCCAGAGCAAGTGACCAGCTCTCAGTGCAGTAGTGTTACTCACTCCTGTACAAGCCGAATGGAATCTAGTCTTACAGATATAACATTCAATTCCCGTTACCTTCGTCTTTAAGGAGTTGTTACTGTCATGTTCACAGAAAATGGTACCATCCGTTTTCTATGTGCGGCGGCTGAGACGCCAGAGAGAAGGAAGGTAAACAAGAGAGCGTACAGGACGCCCGCCAAGCTTGGTAGCTACTAGTCATGTAATCATATTAAGTATTAAAGTCAGTAACCAAGTCATGACTTTACATCAACCCTACAACCAAGACTTCCTCAGTAACACACAAACACCACATTGGCGACGAGGATGAACTGTGAACGCAGGTATTTGTTCAGTTTCAAACACAAGGGAGAAGCATGCTGCCTGGAGGAGGAAGAGAAGCTGTGAGCGCCATACCCGATGCTGTATGCTAACCGATGCTGTGTGCTAACCAATGCTGTGTGCTAAACGATGCTGTGTGCTAACCAATGCTGTGTGCTACCCAAGCTGTGTGCTACCCAAGCTGTGCTGAAGAAACTGTGTACTGAGGAATCTGCCGACGTTGTGTACGAAACGACGCTTTGATGTGTACAAAACCTGATGTTTTGGTTACGAAACGGCGCTTCGTGCTACAAAATTCATCACACTGAACCAACTGCTGTACCAACTGCTGCACCAACTGCTGTACCAACTGCTGCTGTACCAACTGCTGCTGTACCAACTGCTGTGCCAACTGCTGTGCTGCTGCTGTGAGTAGGAACAACACATGTACACAAGGGCTAGGTAAGAAGTCAGTTGCTGCTATATTGTGCACTGTTGTGAACTTTTGCATTAAAATGCTTGTGTGCTTTGCAAAATTAAAGTAATTACAGTGAATTCTTGACTAACATATACAGTGCAGTAAGTGTTTAATATTCTGAGGAACATTTAAGTGATAAGTTACATTTATTCAGTAAAAATGGCAAATATACCTCAGTTTCCTGCATTTGATCCTGACTGTGACCAGACAAACCTGTCACAGAGGTGGGTCAAATGGCTTAAAAAGTTTGAAAATTTGTTGATAGTTTCTGACATCAAAAGTGCTGAAAGAAAGCGTGCCTTTCTACTTCATTATGCAGGTGATAGAGTTTGTGACATCTTTGACACACTGAAAGACACTGGTGGTGCCAAAGATTATGACACTGCCAAAGCCAAACTAACAGAGCATTTCAAACCAAGGCAAAATACTGCTATGGAAATTATGCATTTCAGGAGAGCAAAACAACTCTCTAATGAAACTGTGGATCAATACCACACACGTCTGCAGGGTTTAGCAGCCCATTGTGAGTTTGCTGATGTTGACAAAGAAATCAAACAGCAAATAATTGAATCATGCACATGTACACGTCTTCGTCGAAGAGCTCTAGAACTTGTTGATGATGACAGTTCTCTTACCAAGATACTGGATATGGCTCGTCGAATGGAAGATGCTGCACGTGATGCTCGTGTCATGGAGTGCAGTGCTAATAACGGTTCTGCCACTGTTACTAACAGTGATGAGGTACGTAAGGTTCAGGGAGGACACCGTGATCAAAGAAGATATCATGGCAAACCTAACAGTAAATTTAGCCGAGAACCACGTCACAACTGGGGTCAAGGAACAAGGCTCAAGCAGTCACAACGACCCACATCAGAGGGTGTCAACAATAAATGTTACAATTGTGGAGGAGACTACCCACACCAAGATAATGTTTGTCCTGCTCAAGGTAAGAAGTGCTATGAGTGTGGAAAACTAGGTCATTTTGGTGCTATGTGTCGTTCCGCACTAAAGAAACCACAGTCAATGAATAAAAGCACTGTACGAGGATCAGGTCATAGGGGTCGAGGTGGTAAACACAATATTGCACCTCATATCCAGAATGTTAATAATGTACAAGACAACATTTCATTACAACCAGTCTCAGATGACAGTGAATGTGATTATACTCATGGAGTACAAGCAATCACAGAATGGAATGATCTTCCAAACAACCCAGAGACATGTGTATACATTGCTGGTATTTGTCTCAAAGTTCTTATTGACTCTGGATCAAACATTGACACCATGGCTGAGTGCCACTATGAAAAATTTAGAAAACAGTTCCCAAAGCTAGAAAAATACAATGGCAAAGCCACTGCCTATGCTTCAAAGGTAGCCTTGCCAGTGATTGGAACTTTCACTGCAGAGATTAAGTCAAAGAATGCAATGCTCATTACTACATTCCATGTTGTTAGGAATGCAAAGGAGTCTTTACTCAGTTACAAGACTTCAACCAAATTGGGGCTACTTCAGCTTTCTAATGCTGTAGCAGTGGAATCTGCAAACAATGTTGATGGTATTGTTGCTGAATTTTCTGATCGATTTAAATCCATAGGTTGTTATACTGATAGCAAAGTACATCTGCATATCAACCCAGATGTAATTCCAGTTGCCCAACCACATCGCCGACAACCATTCCATACTCGCAAGAAAGTCGATGCCGAACTGGATAGGCTGATAGAACTAGATATCATTGAACCAGTAACAGGCCCAACACCATGGGTAAGCCCAATTGTCACTCCACCAAAGCCGAAGAATCCAGATGAGATACGCATTTGTGTGGACATGCGTGTTCCCAACAAGGCAATAATGCGTGAACGCCATCCTACACCCACTGTAGATGATATGATTTACCGCTTGAATGGTGCAACTGTATTCAGCAAGTTAGATTTAAACAAGGGCTATCATCAGCTTGAACTTGATGATGAGAGTCGCTTCATCACAACGTTTACGACACATCGAGGTCTGTATAGGTACAAGCGCCTGAGTTTTGGTATCAACAGTGCTGCCGAGGTATTCCAGCACATCATCAGCCAGGTATTGCAAGACATACCTAATGCTGACAACATGTCTGATGACATCATTGTTTATGGCCGAACCCAAGCTGAACACGACAAAGCTCTTCGTGCAACATTGCAACACTTACGAGAAAAGAATTTGACGCTAAGCCGAGCAAAGTGTGAGTTCAATCAACATAAAATTGAATTCTTTGGACATGTACTTAGTGACAAAGGTCTGTCTCCAGATCCTAAGAAAGTTGCAGATATCAAGAATGCTGCACCTCCTTCAACGTCCACTGAAGTACATAGTTTTCTGGGAATGGCAAACTACTGTTCTCGCTTCATTCCAGATTTTGCTACCATTACAAAGCCTCTACGTGAGCTCCTGAAGAAAAATGCATCATGGTACTGGAGCGATATCGAGCAAAATGCATTTGATGCTGTGAAAGATGCACTAGTAGAGAATGCGACTGCTGCATACTTTGATCCATCAATGGACACTGAGTTAACGGTGGATGCTAGTCCTGTTGGATTAGGTGCTGTTTTAGCCCAACACAAACCTGGTCAACCAGATTCCAGAGTAGTAATTGCCTACGCCAGCCGTTCTCTCACAGATGTTGAGCAACGATACAGTCAGACAGAGAAGGAAGCTCTTGCTCTTGTATGGGGCTGTGAACACTTCAATGTGTATCTGCTTGGTGCACCCTTCACCACGATGGTCACTGACCACAAACCGTTAGAGACCATCTTCAATAATCCAAAGTCCAAACCACCAGCTCGCATTGAGAGATGGGCTCTTCGTCTGCAACCATACAACTTTACGGTGAAATACAAGCCGGGTGCAGGCAATCCCGCTGATTACATCAGTCGACATCCTGCAAACAGTTTCACCATCACCAAGCATCAGCAAGTTGCCGAGGAATATGTACACTCTGTAACCTGTGATGCAGTCTCTAAGGCTCTTACTCTTGATGAAATCCGTACTGCAACCCTAGAGGACCCAACTCTGCAAGCAACAGTGGATGCATTGACTAAGAAAAAGTTTCCACGCATCCCACCCTCAGGAGTTGACCAAGATGCATTCAAAGCACTTGAACGCATCCAGACAGAATTAAGTGTTACGCAACAACGCGACACTGTGCTGCGAGGTACTCGTATCGTGATTCCAGCTGTTCTCCAGCATCGTGCTCTGAAGCTTGCACATCAAGGACACCAAGGTCTTGTTAGGACCAAACAGCTGCTACGAGAAAAGGTGTGGTTTCCTGGCATTGATCGTCAAGCAAAGGATATGCATGATGCCTGTGTCCCTTGCCAAGCTGCAGTGGATACTTCAAGACCAACACCTCTACAACCTTCACCACTACCTGCTGCACCATGGACGGAAGTATCAATGGACTTCTGCGGACCACTACCAACTGGAGAGTACTTGATGGTAGTCATTGATGATCACTCACGTTATCCAGAAGTAGAAATCATCAATTCCACATCTGCAAAGGCTGTCATCCCGAAACTCGACAAGATCTTTTCAAACTTTGGCATTCCTGAAGTTGCCAAGACGGACAATGGACCGCCATTCAATGGACAAGACTTCGTCAACTTTGCTGAGCATATTGGATTCAAACACCGCCGTGTGATGCCACTACATCCTCAAGCAAATGGAGAAGTTGAGAGATTCATGCAACCTCTCATGAAAGCGGTACGCTGTGCTCATGCCGAAGGACGATCCTGGAAACAAGCTATGTATGCTTTTCTCAGGAACTACCGTGCAACACCACATGGAACACTGGGCAAGTCGCCTGGCGAACTTTTATTTGGACGTCCTATGAGAATCGCACTACCCGTCATGCCAGCCGAGGTAACGGATAAACGTCTCGCTCAGAAGGATGCACTAGCCAAGGGCAAAATGAAAATTGCTCATGATCAACGTGCAAAGGAACAGTTCATAAAGGTTGGTGACACTGTTCTCGTTAAAAAGAAAAAAGAGGGAAAGTTAGATATGCCGTATGATACAAAACCATATAAAGTGATTAGTGTAAAAGGAACTATGGTAACAGCTAGTAATAGAGATCATAGTATAACACGTAATATGGCTTATTTCAAAGTGATTCCAACTAGTGTAGAAAATGATGAAGTGCAAAGTCGTGCAAAAGAAAAAGAAAAAAATAGTTATAACCCGACAAACAATTCATCAAGGGATGTTATTGTATTTGGGGACTCACGTCCTAAACGTCATGTTAAACGCCCTACACGATTTGATGATTAATTGTGTTCCTATGTAATGAAAAGTATTTACTTATGCTAAACTAAATTTAATATTGTTTGAATAATGCAGATATCTCATTCAATATTTTGTAACTTTGTAGTACAGTTTCTTTCATGTTTGTTTAACATTGCATATGTATTTTTAACATTGAAATCCTTTGTGGAAAAGATTAAGTTGTTTAAATTCTTTGTGTGCTTAATTAATGTTAAATGTATGCAGTATCTCTTGATATGTTAATAACTTACTTTGTGTCAATAACTTTGCTTTGTGCTACACGCATGGTAGACATCCTGTATTCATTCTTTTTAAAGAAAAGGAGGGATGTCATGTTCACAGAAAATGGTACCATCCGTTTTCTATGTGCGGCGGCTGAGACGCCAGAGAGAAGGAAGGTAAACAAGAGAGCGTACAGGACGCCCGCCAAGCTTGGTAGCTGCTAGTCATGTAATCATATTAAGTATTAAAGTCAGTAACCAAGTCATGACTTTACATCAACCCTACAACCAAGACTTCCTCAGTAACACACAAACACCACAGTTACAGTGGCCACAAATTTGTTTATTTACTCCCATTTTGCCTTGTTTTGTTGTATATATCTATATATTTATAATATTATATGTATATTGTATATTTTTAACAATATATATGTATATATATTTATATGTTTAATATTTATAATATTATATGTATACCGTATATTTGTAATATTATGTATGTTATTTTGTTCAAACTTTATGGCAGGTACTTAGCGTAGGGTAGCGAGGCTGGTCCCCGGTCGGTACAGGTGACCTCTTGTTGTCCCAGGTTGATGTCACCAGTTTCCAGTTACCCGATTTATAACCACTGATGCCGCCTCTTGCCACTACTTTATATTTCTAGTATTGTATATTTATAATATTCACTTACAACTTATATGTTGTTGTGATACCCGTTCCACATCACTGTTCCACGAATCACCGTTCACTATTTTTTTTTCCTAATACGCGCATGTACACAAAGCCTCGTTCACTGGCTCACAAGTGGTCTAACGTTTATTCTCTATTTAACACAAAGTTCTATTGTTAATGACTATTTTCAATTTTCCAGCGGGTCACTATGCACTTTGTTATGTCTGTAATCAGTAATCCACAGCAGTAGTCCTAAGAATCCCGGTTAATGTCACGATTTTAACGGAGCGCGCATGGTACGTCTGCTCCCTCCCTCGACCTATATTTTCCATATTTTCCCGGGGGAGGGCAGATTAATAGCTCGGAGTCCACGTTAGAGGACATATGCGAGTCAGTGATTTACTAATTGTATTCACCTGCATTCAGATAGTGCAAACGTAAATGTTGTGTGCACCATTGTGCGGGAGTCCTCTGAGGACGGAGGTGAGAGACTGGAGTCTGTTGGTCTACACGGTGAGATGTGGCAGGTCATGCTGGGGTTTGTCCAGAAACTACTGGAGCCACTGATTCTAAATAGACGAACTTTTCCAGAGTCCTTAGGGAGGTAACTCACCTAAATTGAAGTTTTACAATTCTCAGAATAACCTGACTGTCAGGGTGAAAATGTACGACTTTCCCTAATGGTCATTCAGAACTTGGGCCATCACTGTTTACCAGCACGATATCATAAGGTTGGATATAATGTTTGTTACACGGGGAATTTGACCCCAGGTGATGCTCTCTTAAAGAAGTTAAATATTGCACCCGTGAATAATGTTGAACAGATGTTTATATCCGTGGATCAACTCATTATCATACTCGTATGAGGGATCCCTGATCTCATTCACAAGGGATGGTACTCGAGTCAAAGGACCTCCATATGACAGATGGGCTTGACTTATTGGCACATGTTATGTAAATCGTCAGTTAATTTGTGGTAAGTTAACAGCTGGCTGTTAATTCTTGACTCAATTTCCGCCACCACAGTTTGGAGTTCAATAAGAAAATATTTTTGGTGCTGTTAAAACTTCCTCAAACATCATTTGAGGACATACCATTTTCTCATAGAATCCTCCATGCCACATTTCTCAAGGTAGTATAAATTTCCATTGGCACTGATGTTCTTCCGTTACAATACATACTTTTGGGAAGGAACAGATTTCTCACATTCCTGCTCCCCCTGATACCAAATTGACTCCATTATCTGAGATCATCAGTTTTGGGCAAGATCGACATGATGCAAATCTGCCGAAGATTATATTACAGATAGAGCAGTCATTAGGGTAACACGCAATACCTTTAAACTTTGAGGTTCGAGATTAAACTTTGAGGTTCGAGATTAAACTTTGAGGTTCGAGATTAAACTTTGAGGTACGAGATTAAACTTTGAGGTACGAGATTAAACTTTGAGGCACGAGATTAATCTTTGAGGTTCGAGATTAATCTTTGAGGTACAAGATTAAACTTTGAGGTTCGAACCGAGTCCAAGTATTGTTGGTACACACTTGTGTCATCTGTATTTCGCTGTTGATGTAACACTGTAAAAGTGTTTGGTTTAGTTGTATTTAATACATACATACATAGAGTACATGAGTCACAGACAGGAATTTGAGAAGGTGCCAGGTTGTCGGCCGGAAAGTCACACCTCTAAGTGTTAATGACCACCAAGTGACCTGAGGTCAGCCATGAGAATTTCACCTTGCTTCCGCTAATCTTATAATTGTAGCCTGTTAGCCTTCAAACACGCCGACGTTCAAGGAGTGGCTTGGTAGAGAGCCAGAGGCTATCTACTTGTGGGCGGAGTTAGCTACTAGGTTCCCCAATATATACTCGGAGAGCTATCGATTCGAGAGCATTAAGAGAAGAACAGCAGACGAGCCAGCAGAGCAGAGGAGACGGCCTAGCGGGGAGGCTGTCGGCCGGCAGGGCGGGGCAGTCTCTGTCCACTACAGACCCCCCCCCCCCTCTATCCAGCTATAGGCAGACACTTGGTGAGTTGAACATTAAGGTGACTTGGTCGTGTTTTACAAGTGTTGTGTGATGATCAGGGGCAGTCAGTTGTAGTGTTCTCAGATTCTTGGAGGATAACTCACTTTACATATATATATCTTTAACATTTTAATTGAATTGCTTAAAGTATGATACTTCATATGCAATATGATTATGAATTTATTATTTAAATTGTCTTTGTTCCCTAGAGAGTTGGGTTGAGGTGAGAAAGCCTCTGGGATTACTGGCTTCATGATTTAATGAGTACATGATAAAGATGGGACATACTAATAATGACCTCTTGATAACATCTTTTGTGAATATTGGGATACAGACAAGTTCCATTCTTAGTCTTGTATGTAATAGTCTTGAATGGATGGTGGCAGCATTTCGTCTTCTACTATCTACTCTTCTACTTCTACTATCTACTCTTCTACGTCTACCTATCTACTCCTCTCCCTCCACCCCCTCTCTAAACTCTCACTTTCAACTAATGACCCTCCTTGCTCCTCCCACCTCCCTACCTCTCACCCCAAACCCTCACTAATTACTTCACTATTCATTTCTTTCCTTTCGTTTCCTCTTATACGTTTGTGGCAGTGAAATGTATTCTAGAGTTCTCTCTAGAGTTTCGGGTAACTGATCAAGTTACGGCGCCTTGTAGCCTTAGCACCTAGGTAGTCAAATACCTAGGTTGCAAGGTGTTGAACGAGAGAGGCTGCCTTAGGAATTCTGGGAGTGCTCTAGAATAGTTAGCTAACTGGGGACGGGATAACGGACTAAAGAGAGCTGTTTCCCCCGGCCTCGTTAGTTAACTGGGGGGTGGAATAATGGACAAGATAGAGCTATTTCCCCCACCCCTGTTACATTGAGGAAGAATACCTAAGGTGTCTAGGTCCCATAATATATAAACTGGGGCATCAAGCTCAACATCAACGAAGTGACTGATTTATATTGTTGACTGCTCTTGGCTTAGTCATGTAAATAACATGGTATTTGAATGTTCCTGCTCCATAGAGGTTGTCTTCTTCAGGTGCACAACTGGCTCAGTTAGTGCTTGCCACCTGCAGACTCGAACAGCTTGATTTCCAGAGGATTCACCTAATTATGCTTGTGGGTGTTCAGCTTCGGCTCTTTAGTCCCTCCTTTAAGCTGTCAACTAGCTTGCGTACAGGTTGCTGAGCCTATTGGGTTCTATCATATCTACATATGACACTGTGTATGGAGCCAGCCTACATACACCATCATATCCCAATACATTTAATTTATTAACTACTCTGACACTGAAAACGTTCTTTCTAATGTCTCTGTAGCTCATTTTGGGTACTTAGTTTTCACCTGTGTCCCCTAGTGCAAGTACCACCCGTGTTAAGAAATCTGTCTTTATCTAACATGTTAATTCCCCTGAGAATTTTTTATGTGATAATCATGTATCCCCTAACTCTTCTGCCTTCCAGCGAAGAGAGGTACAATTAACATAACTGGTAAAATCTAAGGGAGAGAAGTTAGGACTCACCCTAAATCCATTAAAGTATGAAATAATTTCATCTAGCCAACCAATCATAGATGCAGTAAGAACCGTTTGCCAAGAGCCCCAGCGATCGCTTCCACCAACAGTGTGCATTTAGGGGCACCTCTGGGCTCAGAGCCATTGAGGCAATCCTCGAAGAAAAGCTGAACGCCCTGAGGAGAATAGTGGGAAGAATAGGGGCTTTGGATTCCCATGATGCATTGTACGTCCTCACAAGGTGCCTGGCTTTGCTCAGGCTTACCTATTCCCAAAGATGTGCTCCCTCCTTCGACATCTCCCTGCCAGATGACCAATGGGACCAAGCAACGCTCCCAGTTAGACTCGGGGGTATAGGTATTCGCAAGGCGACACAGTTAGCATTGCCGGCATTCTTATCCTCGACCAGTGCTACCGGCGAATTAATGATTGAAATACTACCAGAATAACTAATAGACTCCATTGGAATTTATGATCCCAAATTCGTTGACAGAGCCGGCCAGCGGGACAATCTTGCCGACTTCAACCTCAACCAACTTTTCCAAACAACTGTGAACAGGCGAAATGGGATAGCCCCATAGTGGAGAACATTATCACAGCATTGCTGGAGGCAGCTTCTGGGAAGGACAAAGTGTGCCTTCTAGCTGTACAAGCTCCCCATGCTGGGCACCTTCTGTTGGCTGTCCCCTAATTCCGCCTTGGGCACCCGCCTGGACCACCGGACCCTAAGAATTGGTGTTGCCCTGCGCCTTGCCGCCCCTATCTCCATCAAACACCAGTGTATCTGCGGCTATGCGCGGGCAGACCAATACGGCAGCCATGGTCTCATCTGTCGTAAGTCACAGGGAAAAATTACCAGACACGAAACATCAATGACATCATCAAGAGAAGACTGGGAACAGCTGGATGTCCAGCACAAAGGGAACCTCAGTTGTGCAGACCTGACAACAGTCACAAAAGCCAAATAGTCACCCTGCAGCCATGGCGGGAAGGTAAACAGGTCGTATGGGACTACACGTGTGCGTCTACATTGACTGTTACCTATCTACCTTACAGCACAGCTGAGGGAGGCGGGGCAGCCACCTTCAGGGAGACCCAGAAAACTAATAAGTACAGAGATCTAGACAGTAGTTACATGTTCGTGCCGATAGGTTTTGAGACTCTGGGCACCTTGGTTAAATATGCACTTAAGTTCCTAAAGGAGGTGGGCGAGGAACTCATTAGGCAAACTAAAGACTCGAGAGCGGCCAGTTTCCTGTTCCAGCGCCTCAGTGTCGCGGTACAGAGAGGAAATCCTTGCTGCATCTTGAGCACACACCCAAAATCTGAAAAGCTGGATGAGGTCTTCGAAGAGTGATTGTTATATGTGTTTATGTTTTCTGTAAACTGTAACACAATGTAATAAATTTAATACTAATAAAAATTAATAGGGGTGGTATAGGTTGAAAATAATTAAGTGTTTGGTGAGAATCCACAAGGTCTTCTTTGAATACTCTTTATTTTTTTCTTCGAGGCTATGGGTCCCTACAATTGCACCAGAGGTGGTACCATTTAGTGTATATATATATATATATATATATATATATATATATATATATATATATATATATATATATATATATATATATATATATATATATATATACATATATATATATATATATAAATATATATATATATATATAAATATATATATATATATATATATATATATATATATATATAAATATATATATATACATATATAAATATATATATATATATACATATATAAATATATATATATATATATACATATATATATATATATATATATATATATATGTCGTACCTAGTAGCCAGAACGCACTTCTCAGCCAACTATGCAAGGCCCGATTTGCCTAATAAGCCAAGTTTTCATGAATTAATGTTTTTTCGACTACCTAACCTACCTAACCTAACCTAACCTAACTTTTTCTGCTACCTAACTTAACCTAAGCTATAAAGATAGGTTAGGTTAGGTTAGGTAGGGTTGGTTAGGTTCGGTCATATATCTACGTTAATTTCAACTCCAATAAAAAAAAATTGACCTCATTCATAATGAAATTGGTAGCTTTATCATATCATAAGAAAAAAATTAGAGAAAAAATATTAATTCTTGAAAACTTGGCTTATTAGGCAAATCGGGCCTTGCATAGTAGGCCGAGAAGTGCATTCTGGCTACTAGGTACGACATATATATATATATATATATATATACATATATAAATATATACATATATAAATATATATATATATACATATATATATATATATATATATATATATATATATATATATATATATATATATATATATATATATATATATATATATGGCAGTGTCAGACCACGAAGGAGGAATTGAAACAGGACCAGGCGATGAGTCACAATAACGTAGCTGAAGTATATTGACCAATCCACACACTAAAAAATGTCGTCGTCCCTTCATTTTCCCATTGTTGACCAATCCACATTTTGTGTGGATTGGTCATCAATTGAAACATGAATTTTGATAAGTACCTTCTTATTTAATAATACATCTTCAGAAGAGTCAAATTGGTACCATATTTTTCGAATTATTAAATACGAAATTTCTTAAGGTAATTCCTGTTTCAATTCTTCCTTCGTGGTCTGACACGGTCACATTTTTCATCACGTGTTAATATTCGTGATTTGCACACACACACACACACACACACACACACACACACACACACACACACACACACACACACACACACACACACACACACACACACACACACACACACACACACACACACACACACACACACACACACACACACACACACACACACACACACACCCCTGTACCCTCCCCACCCACCCCCCGTACCCTCCCCCTCTTACCCACCCCCTGTACCCTCCCCCTCTTTCGCACCCCCTGTACCCTCCCCCTCTTATCCACCCCCTGTACCCTCCCCCCTCTTATCCACCCCCTGTACCCTCTCCCTCTCCCCCACCACCCCAAGCCCTCCCTCCTCCACCAATCCCCCCGTGCCAGGTCCCCCCAGCTCCCACTCACCCCAGATCCCAAAGGTCCCCCCCAGAAAAGAAGCAGGAGAGAGTCAGTTTCAGGGTGATGTACTCGAACATAGATGGGATCACAAGCAAGACAAGTGAACTAAGGGAAAGAGCACAAGAAGTGAACCCAGATGTAATCGGACTCACTGAAACAAAACTCTCTGGAATCATAACGAATGCCGTGTTTCCCCAGGAGTACACAGTAATAAGGAAAGAGAGGGAAGGTAGGGGAGGAGGCGGAGTGGCCCTACTCATGAGAAGGGAATGGAGTTTTAAGGAGATGGCCATCCCGGGCTGTGAGGAGTTCAGAGACTACATAGCAGGCACCATAACAATGGGAGGACCAAGAATAGTAGTAGCAGTAATATACAACCCTCCACCAAATGACAGGAGACCCAGTCAAGAGTATGAAAATAACAACAAGGCAGTTAACACTATAATTGAGAGGACAGCCTCTTCTGCCTGTAGAAATAGATCCCACCTGCTCATTTTGGGCGACTTCAATCACGGAATGATTGACTGGGAGAACAAGGAACCGCATGGAGGCGAGGATACGTGGAGAGCCAAACTATTGGAGGTGGTGACAAGCAACTTTTTAACCCAGCATGTCAGATAACCTACAAGGATGAGAGGCAATGACGAACCAGCGAGACTCGACCTAGTCTTCACTCTGAACGACTCCGACATAAGAGAAATTGGTTTTGAGGACCCAGTAGGAATGAGCGACCACAGTGTACTGGTGTTTGAGTACTTGATTGAAGGTTGGTTATTGAACTCGAGGAGGGATACCGAAACCAAAAGGTTAGCATACCGAAAGGGAAACTATGAGGGGATAAGAAAATTCCTAACAGATATAGCATGGGAAACAGAGCTCAGGGAAAAGACGGCCCAAGATATGATGGATTACATCACGCAGAAGTGCAAGGACGCGGCAAACAAGTTTGTCCCAGCCCAAAAGGAAAACAGAGAAATGAAGATGAGAAACCCATGGTTTAATCAGAGATGTAGGCTAGCTAAGCAGCAAAGTAAAAGGGCATGGAGAAACTATAGGAATAACAGGACACTGAAGAGCAGAGAAAGATACCAGAATGCCAGGAATGAATATGTCAGGATGAGAAGAGAGGCAGAAAGACAATACGAAAATGACATCGCAAGCAAGGCAAAGACTCGGCATAAATTGTTGCATAGCCACATTAGGAGAAAAACAACAGTAAAGGAACAGGTTATGAGATTAAGGATAGGGGCGGAAGGATTCACTACAAATGACAAGGAAGTGTGTGAGGAATTGAATAAGAAATTCCAAGAGGTCTTCACCTTAGAGCAAGGAGAAATTCCAGAGGTAAGTGAGGGAATAGCTAACCAGGAACCACTGGAAGAGTTTGAGATTACCAGTGGGGAAGGAAGGAAGTGTTTACTAGAGTTGGACGTGACGAAGGCTATAGGCCCAGATGGAATCTCCCCTTGGGTTCTAAAGGAAGGAGCAAGAGAACTGTGCCTACCACTCTCCATAGTGTATAACAAATCACTGGCAACAGGGGAACTGCCAGATATTTGGAAAGCAGCTAACGTAGTCCCGATATACAAGAAAGGGGATAGACAGGAGGCACTGAACTACAGGCCAGTGTCCCTAACCTGCATACCATGCAAGCTGATATAGAAGATTGTGCGAAAAAAACTAGCGGAGCATCTGGAGCGAAGGAACTTTGTAACACAGCATCAACATGGGTTCAGGGATGGCAGGTCCTGCCTCACAGGGTTACTTGAATTCTACGACCAGGCAACAAAAATAAGGCAAGAAAGAGAAGGGTGGGCAGACTGCATATTTTTGGATTGTCAGAAAGCCTTTGATACAGTGCCACACAAGAGGCTAGTGCGAAAGTTGGAGATGCAGGCTGGAGTGAGAGGGAAGGTACTCCGGTGGATAGAGGAGTACCTAAGCAACAGGAGACAACGAGTCTGTTTGAGGGGTGAGGTCTCAGATTGGCGAGACGTCACAAGTGGAGTCCCGCAGGGGTCAGTCCTTGGACCTATACTGTTTCTGGTATATGTAAATGATCTCCCAGAGGGTATAGATTCGTTCCTCTCAATGTTTGCCGACGATGCAAAAATTATGAGGAGGATTGAAAAAGAGGATGATAGTAGGAGGCTACAAGATGACCTGGATAGACTGAGTGAATGGTCCAACAAATGGCTGTTGAAGTTCAACCCGAGTAAATGCAAAGTAATGAAACTAGGCAGTGGAAACAGGAGGCCAGGCACAGGATACAGAATAGGAGATGAAGTACTTAATGAAACAGACAGAGAGAAAGATCTAGGAGTTGATATCACACCAAACCTGTCTCCTGAAGCCCACATAAAGAGAATAACGTCTGCGGCATATGCGAGGCTGGCTAACATCAGAACGGCGTTCAGGAACCTGTGTAAGGAATCATTCAGAATCTTGTACACCACATATGTAAGACCAATCCTGGAGTATGCGGCCCCAGCATGGAGCCCGTACCTTGTCAAGCACAAGACGAAGCTGGAAAAAGTCCAAAGGTATGCTACTAGACTAGTCCCAGAACTAAGAGACATGAGTTATGAGGAAAGGCTGCGGGAAATGCACCTTACGACATTGGAAGACAGAAGAGTAAGGGGGGACATGATCACAACCTACAAAATCCTCAGGGAAATCCACCGGGTAAACAAGGATGAACTATTCAACACTGGTGAGACACGAACAAGGGGACACAGGTGGAAGCTGAGTACCCAAATGAGCCACAGAGACGTTAGAAAGAACTTTTTCAGTGTAAGAGTAGTTAGTAAATGGAATGCATTAGGAAGTGATGTGGTGGAGGCTGACTCCATTCACAGTTTCAAATGTAGATATCATAGAGCCCAATAGGCTCAGGAATCTGTACACCAGTTGATTGACAGTTGAGAGGCGGGACCAAAGAGCCAGAGCTCAACCCCCGCAAGCACAATTAGGTGAGTACAATTAGGTGAGTACACACACACACACACACACACACGCGCGCACGCACGCACGCAAGCACGCACGCACGCACGCACGCACACACACACACACACACACACACACACACACACACACACACACACACACACACACACACACACACACACACACACACACACACACACACACACACACACACACACACACACACACACACACACACACACACACACACACACACACACACACACACACACACACACAGGGGTACAACATCTGTGCCAGGACAAGCACGTGGGCCACTGCATGGTCAGAGTGTACACAACTAGATGTGATAGTGAAGATCATAACAAATAGTGAATAGGATAGTGAAGAAGTGATTCTAAACGTGTGGCATTGAACTATATCGGTGCTAAGAGGATTAAGGAGCAGAATACTGGTGATATATAGTGACAAGTTGGAGGGACCTACGCCTGGCAGCGGCGTGGATGGAGACAGCAGGCCTACACACCACTGTCAACAGTACTTAACACCTGTTTGTGCTGCGGGATTTAGAATTGGCGGTAAGGTAAAGCCTCTCATAAAGTCAGTCAGTCAATTGGTGTACAGTGTTATTGCTTTTTAATAGTTAGTCTTGGATATAAGTTAACAAACTGAAACGAATATCAAGGGAAATGGGCGGCTCATGTGGGAACTAGTTTCTGACAACCAAGTGTGAAAAACACTCCGCTCTACCTACACGGAGACAACTCTCCCCCCCCCCTTCTCTAACCCCCACCCCCTCCCAACAGAGCAGAGACTGTAAACACACTGCCTCCCAACCATATGCATTTAACAGTCCCTCTATAAACCCCCCACACACCCTCGCCACCCCCACACACCCTCGCCATCCGCTCCCTCTCTCCCACCTCCTTCCCCCCTTTAATACTCACTCAGACACACCTACCTACCTCCCCCAACCCTCTCTCTCTCTCTCCCTCTCTCTCCCTCTCTCTCCCTCTGTCTCTCCCTCTGTCTCTCCCTCTCTCTCCCTCTCTCTCCCTCTGTCTCTCCCTCTCTCTCCCTCTGTCTCTCCCTCTGTCTCTCCCTCTCTCCCTCTGTCTCCCTCTGTCTCTCCCTCTCTCCCTCTGTCTCTCCCTCTCTCTCCCTCTGTCTCTCCCTCTGTCTCTCCCTCTCTCTCCCTCTGTCTCTCCCTCTGTCTCTCCCTCTCTCTCTCTCTCCCTCTGTCTCTCCCTCTGTCTCTCCCTCTCTCTCCCTCTGTCTCTCCCTCTGTCTCTCCCTCTCTCTCCCTCTGTCTCTCCCTCTCTCTCCCTCTGTCTCTCCCTCTGTCTCTCCCTCTGTCTCTCCCTCTCTCTCCCTCTGTCTCTCCCTCTCTCTCCCTCTGTCTCTCCCTCTCTCCCTCTGTCTCTCCCTCTGTCTCTCCCTCTCTCTCCCTCTGTCTCTCCCTCTCTCTCCCTCTGTCTCTCCCTCTCTCTCCCTCTGTCTCTCCCTCTCTCTCTCTCTCCCTCTGTCTCTCCCTCTGTCTCTCCCTCTCTCTCCCTCTGTCTCTCCCTCTCTCTCCCTCTGTCTCTCTCTCTCTCCCTCTCCCTCTCCCTCTCCCTCTCCCTCTCCCTCTCCCTCCCTCTCTCTCTCTCTCTCTCTCTCTCTCTCTCTCTCTCTCTCTCTCTCTCTCTCTCTCTCTCTCTCTCTCTCTCTCTCTCTCTCTCTCTCTCTCTCTCTCTCTCTCTCTCTCTCTCTCTCTCTCTCTCTCTCTCTCTCTCTCTCTCTCTCTCTCTCTCTCTCTCTCTCTCTCTCTCTCTCTCTCTCTCTCTCTCTCTCTCTCTCTCTCTCTCTCTCTCTCTCTCTCTCTCTCTCTCTCTCTCTCTCTCTCTCTCTCTCTCTCTCTCTCTCTCTCTCTCTCTCTCTCTCTCTCTCTCTCTCTCTCTCTCTCTCTCTCTCTCTCTCTCTCTCTCTCTCTCTCTCTCTCTCTCTCTCTCTCTCTCTCTCTCTCTCTCTCTCTCTCTCTCTCTCTCTCTCTCTCTCTCTCTCTCTCTCTCTCTCTCTCTCTCTCTCTCTCTCTCTCTCTCTCTCTCTCTCTCTCTCTCTCTCTCTCTCTCTCTCTCTCTCTCTCCTCTCTCTCTCTCTCTCTCTCTCTCCTCTCTCTCTCTCTCTCTCTCTCTCTCTCTCTCTCTCTCTCTCTCTCTCTCTCTCTCTCTCTCTCTCTCTCTCTCTCTCTCTCTCTCTCTCTCTCTCTCTCTCTCTCTCTCTCTCTCTCTCTCTCTCTCTCTCTCTCTCTCTCTCTCTCTCTCTCTCTCTCTCCTCTCTCTCTCTCTCTCTCTCTCTCTCTCTCTCTCTCTCTCTCTCTCTCTCTCTCTCTCTCTCTCTCTCTCTCTCTCTCTCTCTCTCTCCCTCCCTCTCTCTCTCTCTCTCTCTCTCTCTCTCTCTCTCTCTCTCTCTCTCTCTCTCTCTCTCTCTCTCTCTCTCTCTCTCTCTCTCTCTCTCTCTCTCTCCCTCCCTCTCTCTCTCTCCCTCCCTCTCTCTCTCTCTCTCTCTCTCTCTCTCTCTCTCTCTCTCTCTCTCTCTCTCTCTCTCTCTCTCTCTCTCTCTCTCTCTCCCTCCCTCTCTCTCTCTCTCTCTCTCTCTCTCTCTCTCTCTCTCTCTCTCTCTCTCTCTCTCTCTCTCTCTCTCTCTCTCTCTCTCTCTCTCTCTCTCTCTCTCTCTCTCTCCCTCCCTCCCTCCCTCTCTCTCTCTCTCTCTCTCTCTCTCTCTCTCTCTCTCTCTCTCTCTCTCTCTCTCTCTCTCTCTCTCTCTCTCTCTCTCTCTCTCCTCTCTCTCTCTCTCTCTCTCTCTCTCTCTCTCTCTCTCTCTCTCTCTCTCTCTCTCTCTCTCTCTCTCTCTCTCTCTCTCTCTCTCTCTCTCTCTCTCTCTCTCTCTCTCTCTCTCTCTCTCTCTCTCTCTCTCTCTCTCTCTCTCTCTCTCTCTCTCTCTCTCTCTCTCCTCTCTCTCTCTCTCTCTCTCTCTCTCTCTCCCTCTCTCTCTCTCTCTCTCTCTCTCTCTCTCTCTCTCTCTCTCTCTCTCTACTCATGAGAAAGGAATGGAATTTTAAGGAGATGGCTATCCCGGGCTGTGAGGGTTTCAGAGACTACATAGCAGGCACCATGACAATGGGAGGACCAAGGATAGTAGTAGCAGTAATATATAATCCTCCACCAAATGACAGACGACCCAGTCAAGAGTACGAAAGTAACAACATGGCAGTTAACACTATAATTGAGAGGGCAGCCTCTTCTGCCTGTAGAAATAGATCCCACCTGCTCATCATGGGGGACTTCAATCATGGCTTGATTGATTGGGAGAACAAGGAACTGCATGGAGGCGAGGATACGTGGAGAGCCAAACTACTGGAGGTGGCGACTAAAAACTTTTTAACCCAGCATGTCAGTGAACCCACAAGGATGAGAGGAAATGACGAACCAGCAAGACTCGACCTGGTTTTCACCCTGAACGACTCTGACATAAGAGAAATCAGTTTTGAGGACCCAGTAGGAATGAGCGACCACTGTGTATTGGTGTTTGAGTACCTGATTGAAGAAGGGTTATTGAACTCGAGGAGGGATACCGAAACCAAAATGTTAGCATACCAAAAGGGAAACTATGAGGCGATAAGAAAATGCCTAGCAGATATAGCATGGGAAACAGAGCTCAGGGAAAAGACGGCCCAAGATATGATGGAATACATCACGCAAAAATGCAAGGATGCAGCAAACAAGTTTGTCCCAGTCCAAAAGGAAAACACTGAAATGAAGATAAGAAACCCATGGTTTAATCAGAGATGTACGCTAGCTAAGCAGCAAAGTAAAAGGGCATGGAGAAACTATAGAAATAACAGGACACTGGAGAGCAGAGAAAGATACCAGAATGCCAGGAATGAATATGTTAGGATGAGAAGAGAGGCAGAAAGACAATACGAAAATGACATCGCAAGCAAGGCACAGACTCAACCTAAATTGCTGCATAGCCACATCAGGAGAAAAACAACAGTAAAGGAACAGGTTATGAAATTAAGGATAGGGGCAGAAGGATTCACTACAAACGACAAGGAAGTGTGTGAGGAACTGAATAAGAAATTCCAAGAGGTCTTCACCTTAGAGCAAGGAGAAATCCCAGAGATAAGAGAGGGAATAGCTAACCAGGAACCACTGGAAGAGTTTGAGATTACCAGCGGGGAAGTAAGGAAGTGTTTACTAGAATTGGATGTGACAAAGGCTATAGGCCCAGATGGAATCTCCCCTTGGATACTAAAGGAAGGAGCAGAAGAACTGTGCCTCCCGCTCTCCATGGTGTATAACAAATCACTGGCAACAGGGGAACTGCCAGAAATTTGGAAAGCAGCTAACGTAGTCCCGATATACAAGAAAGGGGATAGACAGGAGGCACTGAATTACAGACCAGTGTCCCTAACCTGCATACCATGCAAGATGATGGAGAAGATTGTGCGAAGAAAGCTAGTGGAGCATCTGGAGCGAAAGAACTTTGTAACACAGCATCAACATGGATTCAGGGATGGCAGGTCCTGCCTCACAGGGTTACTTGAATTCTACGACCAGGCAACAAAAATAAGGCAAGAAAGAGAAGGTTGGGCCGACTGCATATTTTTGGATTGTCAGAAAGCCTTTGACACAGTGCCACACAAGAGGCTAGTGAAAAAACTGAAGATGCAGGCTGGAGTGAAAGGGAAGGTACTCCGTTGGATACAGGAGCACCTAAGTAACAGGAGACAATGAGTCAGTGTGAGGGGTGAGGTCTCAGATTGGCGAGACGTTACGAGTGGAGTACCGCAGGGGTCAGTCCTTGGACCTATACTGTTTCTGATGTATGTAAATGATCTTCCAGAGGGTATAGAATCGTTTCTCTCAATGTTTGCCGATGATGCAAAAATTATGAGGAGGATTGAAACTGAGGACGATAGTAGGAGGCTACAAGATGACCTAGACAGACTGAGTGAATGGTCCAACAAATGGCTGTTGAAGTTCAACCCGAGTAAATGCAAAGTAATGAAACTAGGTGGTGGAAATAGGAGGCCAAACACAGGATACAGAATAGGAGATGAAGTACTTAATGAAACGAACAGAGAGAAAGATCTAGGAGTTGATATCACACCAAACCTGTTTCCTGAAGCCCACATAAAAAGAATAACGTCTGCGGCATATGCGAGGCTGGCTAACATCAGAACAGCGTTCAGGAACCTGTGTAAGGAATCATTCAGAATCTTGTACACCAAATATGTAAGACCAATCCTGGAGTATGCGGCCTCAGCATGGAGCCCGTACCTTGTCAAGCACAAGACGAAGCTGGAAAAAGTCCAAAAGTATGCCACTAGACTAGTCCCAGAACTAAGAGGCATGAGTTACGAGGAAAGGCTGCGGGAAATGCACCTTACGACACTGGAAGACAGAAGAGTAAGGGGAGACATGATCACAACCTACAAAATCCTCAGAGGAATCGACCGGGTAAACAAGGATAAACAATTCAACACTGGTGGGACGCAAACAAGGGGACACAGGTGGAAACTGAGTACCCACATGAGCCACAGAGACGTTAGAAGGAACTTTTTCAGTGTCAGAGTAGTTAACGGATGGAATGCATTAGGCAGTAATGTGGTGGAGGCTGACTCCATACACAGTTTTTTAATGTAGATATGATAGAGCCCAGTAGGCTCAGGAATCTGTACACCAGTTGATTGACAGTTGAGAGGCAGGACCAAAGAGCCAAAGCTCAACCCCCGCAAGCACAAATAGGTGAGTATACACACACACACACACACACACACACACACACACACTACGAGGTGGGGCCTCGTAGCCTGGTGGATAGCGCGCAGGACTCGTAATTCTGTGGCGCGGGTTCGATTCCCGCACGAGGCAGAAACAAATGGGCAAAGTTTCTTTCACCCTAAGTGCCCCTGTTACCTAGCAGTAAATAGGTACCTGGGAGTTAGTCAGCTGTCACGGGCTGCTTCCTGGGGTGTGTGTGTGTGTGTGTGTGGTGTGGAAAAAAAAAAAAAAAGTAGTTAGTAAACAGTTGATTGACAGTTGAGAGGCGGGCCGAAAGAGCAAAGCTCAACCCCCGCAAAAACACAACTAGTAAACACATACACACACACACAAAGAAAAGGCAGGAGGGAATTAGATTTCCAATTCCTTGACGTTCATGTTCACAGCTCTGTGTTCGGGTTCTCTTTCTCTGTCTATCGTAAACCCATGCATAGTGGCATGTAGATTCACTTCTTTTCCTACCATCCTCCTTCTGTTAAGAAAAGTGTCTTCGTCTCTCTCTTCCTCCGCGCTCTACGCATCAGCGATCCTCAGTTTCTTGATTCGGAAATTGCCTTTATCTACAAATCATTCTCCCGCCTTGGTTATCCTTTGCATTTCATCAACTGTGCCTACTCTCAAGCAAGCCGAAATTTCTTTCATCTTAAACCTGCTTCCAACACTAGTAGCACTGTACTATGCCTTCCCTTCATATCTGAACTCAAAACTTTTACTAATACCTTTCGTTCTCTTGACATAAAGCTCGCCTTTCGACAAACTAACACAATTCGTGGCAATCTAGTTCACACTGCTCCTCCTGCTTCTAATGCTGCTGGTGTCTACTCTATTTGCTGTTCATCTTGTCCTCTCCAATACTTTGGCGAAACTAGCCGTACACTGAATAACAGACTTAAAGAACACAAGAGAAGTGTTAAGTCTGCAGACACTAACAATGCTCTCTTCTGCTATGTGAGGGATTCTAATCATCCCATTGATTGGCCTTCCTCCAAAATAATCTTTCCTGCCTCTACTCTACACAGACGCCGTCTTGTAGAATCGGCTCTGATACACAATGTACCCAACATGAACTTGAGTCCTGGCTTTGTTGCTGTGGACTCTTCCCTTTCACAGTATATACTCAAATGCTCTAATCTTTCTAACAAACGTGACTTAACATAAGCTTACACCTTCCATTTATCTTTCTTTCTCTCTTCTCCCCTTTTTCTGTTCATTGTCTTCTCATACGCTCCTTTGCTATCCTCTTCTTATTCCTATTACTATCTCCTTCTCATTCGGTGGTTATAATGGGAGCTGCCTTGTATGGGCCAATAGGCCCTCTGCAATTCTCATTATTACTACTTTCCCCTACACCTTACTTTCCTCCTCAGCTCTCTCTTGCCTATTTATTGCCTGTCTCTACCTCCTCATCACAATCGACTTGAGAATGGTCCAGGACGGACCGAAACGTCGTCGTCCCTTCAACTTCTAGTGTGTGGTCTGGTCAACATGATGTGTTTACATTCTAGTAAAGCTACTAGTACGCACAGCTTTTGGGCAAGTAACTTAATCCAACAGATAATATTATGAGGGTAAATTCTTGCAAAATATATAAAATCTTAACAAGTACATTGTTGGAAAAATTTGAGAGATTAGTATATTAAAGCACATTGATACCTTTGATTGATAGCACTGATAACTTGGTTGATAATCTGAAAAAGATTAGTAGGCACTGTTACCTATCGTACGTTACGGCTCGAAACCCTAACAACAGCTTGGACCTTAATTATCTAGGGCTACTACAAACTGCTGTTCTCAAAAGCGGGTCACCAGTGTAACCCCATGATAAGTACAAAGCAACTTGATAAAATTTCTCCCTTAGGAATGAAGAAATATACATATAAATTTTAATATATATATTAACAATATAATCAAAATTATATTTAGTACAGATGGAAAAGATCAATTATAAAACAAAATCAGAAATACTGTTCCTTCCAGAATAAAGATCTACTAAATGACACAACAACAAGTAAAGAGACTTATCTCCCAAAGATGTTAACTCTCCTGGCCCGTTATAGCTACTAACTCTCGCGCGCCGTCTCTACCCATAATTCTCTCCCCCTCTGCCTCATTCAGGATGAGGGATGGAAAATACAGATTTTTTAATATTTAAAACTGATTGAACAACCACTTGTTCTCAAAATACATAAGAATGCAAATAAAATATAATAGTTACTTTCAAAATATATAAGTTACACTGCCACCTGCGTAATTACAGTAAATTAACACAAAATATAAAAAGTAAAAGTGACATCTGGAACTCCCATAACTGAACAGGTCCAGCAATTCTAATTTCCCGAATCTAACAGGTATTAGACGTGTGAAGAGCCACCGCGCTCCTGTCCCTACTGACGTTGCCACACCACACGATAATTTACCAAAATATAATATATGTACATATAATGATGAAATGGAACAAAATAAGTTTATTTAAATTTATATACGTATCCAGCTAGGAGTACGTAACAGGCACAATAAAGTCAATTAATAGCATATATAAGATGGCAACAATGATCACAATGGTGAAGTTGTATTGCTTAGGTACATGCATATTGGGGGATTTGGCAGCACTAGATACAGTGCGCGTTTAGAGCACTAGGTAAGAAACTATGACGACGAAATTAGGTAATTTTTGTTTTTGTTTTTGAAAAAGGCAAAAGTTGGACAGCTTTTTAATTCATTAGGGAGTGAGTTCCATAGAATAGGTCCCTTTATTTGTATAGATTGTTTACACTGATTAAGTTTGACTCTTGGGATATCAGAGAGATATATATTTCTGGTATGGCTAATATGGGTCCTACTACATCTGTCCAGGGAGAGTTTCAGAACAGGGTTTGCATTTAACAACAGGGTTTTGTAAATGTAGACGACACAAGAAAATGTGTGGAGGGAGTTTATGTTTAGCTTCTTTAGGGATTTAAACTAGAGAGCTGAATGTTGTCTGAAAGCAGATCTTGTTATTGTTCTGATTGCAGAATTTTGCTGGGTGATGATGGACTTGAGGTGGTTTGCAGTCGTTGAACCCCATGCACAGATACCATAAGTAAGATAGGGATAGATTAGTGCATAGTATAGTGAGAGAAGAGCAGAATATATATATATATATATATATATATATATATATATATATATATATATATATATATATATATATATATATATATATATATATATAAATATATATATATATATATATATAATGT
Source organism: Procambarus clarkii (assembly GCF_040958095.1). NCBI lineage: Eukaryota > Metazoa > Arthropoda > Malacostraca > Decapoda > Cambaridae > Procambarus > Procambarus clarkii. Next base: position 10,874,769 of record NC_091222.1, read on the forward strand.
ATAATATCTGCTTATAAATAAAAAATACATATAAATACATATGGCACATTTCGTTTGACAGAACTAAACCAATGAGAGAATACCGATCAAGGAAGCGGTTGATGGAAGATGATCGCCTCAAGATTGTTCAGGAGTGGCGGGCCGGGGTATCAAGTCAAGAAATATCTCGCAAGTATCACACCAGCGTCTCCAGCGTGTACAGGTGCATACGAAGGGAGGGACGAACACCGGATATTAGATCAAATAATTGGCCGTTTCACCAAGACATGTGTGAGACGAACGCTTCAAAATGCGCCTGGAAACAGCAGGATCAGACAAAAGTAAACATTTCTCATGGTATTCATATAAATTGCTATCTGAAGCTATTACACAAAATGTTGCAGGAGCGTGCAATGGAGATGTTATTGATCTTTTACCCCGACTTGACTTACCAGTACATCAGAGAGCTGTCGTTGAGGATCAACAATGCCTATTTACGCAGTGATACATAAAGCCAAGTTATTTATTGAATAATAATGGTTGTATGTAACTAATCAATATGTTTGTTTATGAAACATTTAACATGTGTGACATATAAGGAAGCAATGCTATCAGGCAACATTATGATCATTTCAACTTGCAGGAGGATTAAAAATATTTACGAAAACATGTTTCCTTTTTCTAAATTAAAGATAAATGTTAAGTAAAATACTAAGATTAGTGAGCACCATGACTATGGAGTGCAGCATTTTATATACTATGTTTACAAAGTGCTGCTTTTTCAAAAATCAAGTTATGATATTTTTTTTAATCTTTCAAAAATTAAATCTGAAAACTGTATTGAAAATTATTCAATCTGAAAACTGTGCATCATGTTGGTGATGTGCATCATGTTGGTGACGTGTGCAACATGTTGGTGACGTGTGCAACATGTTGCTGACGTGCAACATGTTCTTTACGTGGGCAACATGTTGGTTACGTGTGCAACATGTTCTCTACGTATGCAACATGTTCTCTACGTATGCAACATGTTGGTTACGTGTGCAACATGTTGTTTACGTGTGCAACATGTTGGTTACATGTGCAACATGTTCTCTATGTATGCAACATGTTGGTTACATGTGCAACATGTTGTTTACGTGTGCAACATGTTGGTGACGTGTGCAACATGTTCTCTATGTATGCAACATGTTGGTTACGTGTGCAACATGTTGTTTACGTGTGCAACATGTTGGTTACATGTGCAACATGTTCTCTATGTATGCAACATGTTGGTTACATGTGCAACATGTTGGTGACGTGTGCAACATGTTGGTGACGTGTGCAACATGTTGGTGACGTGTGCAACATGTTCGTGACGTGTGTAACATGTTGGTTGCATGATATATCTCACGTCATGGGCTACACATGGAATAGGACGAAAGAAAGGATTGATGGCCACCCACTTGCACTGGACGGTAGAGCAACGATCTCACTTCATGCAGGTCAGCGTTCAGTCCCAAACTATCCAAGGGGTTGGGCACTATTCCTTCCCCTCCATCCTATACCAAATTCCTATCCTCATCCCTTCTAAGTGGTATATTTCTAGTGGCTTGGTGCTTGTTCCTGATAAAAACCTTATGTTATACCAAACAGCTCAGTCACTTTCACTTGAGCTGTCTCCGCAGACTCCTCTGCACCAGGAGCCATGAGAAAATCCAGTACACGGAAGTCCTGGATATGCCCGGTATTTCCCAGCGTCTACTCCCTCATTTAGAAAAATCAGACTGGATGGGCAGGCCATGTTGTCAGAATGCCTGACAGCCGATTATCAAAAGAGCTGCTGTGTAGAGAATTATGCTAGGGCACGCGTTCTGTTAGGGGGCAGACAGAAGAAATGATTCAAGGACTGCATCAAGTACCAGGACATCAAGTCAAGCACAAGGGAGTGGCTTCCTCAGGACCGTCCAACTTGGCTAAGCAGAGTCACCACAGGGGACCGTGTGGCGAAAAATAGAGGGACTCTGTAGGCCCAGAAGAAACGTGCTATGTGCAATGCAAAGACAACCTCCACCTCTACAGCAGCACCCACCCACCTATATCCCATATGTGGGTATGTTGCTGCACATGTCCCATATGTGGGCGAGCTTTCAGAGCCCAGATTGATCTCATTAGCCATCTTCTGACACACAGTCACCGCTCGTCGACCTAATACTGAAGTCATGGTCATCTCTGACTCCGATAAATGGACATCACCTACATTGTTAGTTACATGAGAATCCTGAGAATGATTATGAAGCCAAAAATTTTTTTACACTATAAAAAATGACACTATTATTACATTTACATTATCAAAAGCATTCTACAACGTCGCCCTTTATATGCACCGCACACACTGTGACAGCAAAATATTATTTAAGATATGGCTAATGAACTTTATCCAAAAGAAGTCTAAGGGTTTAGAGCATAGACGGGTGACAGGAGGCCGTCTGGACGCATTAATTGTATGGCTGGTAAGATATTACGGGCCTAGTCCTAGTTCTAGGGGAGAGCTCGCCTCCGAATGTACAGTACCTGTTTAAAATATTACCTAAGGTGTTTTCCCGTTGTCTCCTTCCAAAACATTCTCCATCTCCAGAAGACACTAGATCAACGCAGCCCGGAGGCAGGTGATGAGTTTAACCTCTCCTGCTATTGCCGTAATGTTTTCACCAATATTTTCCTCAGTATTGAACTTAATAAATAATGAAAAGTTCCTTGAACACCAAGAGCAATGAATTTGTCTGTCGGTTAACCAGAAGAGTTCTCGTAAATTATTAACAACTGGCAATCACCCTTCTGGGGAATACACTTGCATTGGGTCACCTCACTTCATGATTATCACACCTTTGGCATAGCCTTGGACACTGCTAAAGCTTTTTATGAAGTCTAAAGTCTCTAAGCTTCTTCGTTTGGCTCTCCACTTCCCTGGAAACTTATTTCCTTATTATTTATAGATCTCCAACCATTTGGGCTGGACGGTAGAACGGCTGTCTCGCTTCATGCTGGTCGGCGTTCAATCCCCGACTGTCCAAGGGGATGGGCACCATTCCTTCCCCTGTCCCATCCTAAATCCTTATCCTGATCCCTTCCTAGTGCTATGTAGTCGTAATGGCTTAGTGTTTTCTCCTGATAGTTTCCTTCCATTCTCACTGAATGTGCATATGGTCCAACCTCTCCATCTTTATGCACAAACTAGATAAGAGTAGACAACAAACAAGGTTCTGACTGTTGCCTACTCTTAGCAATATAGAGCTGTGGTGTCCAGTATTATCTGGAAGAAGGAAAAAAAGCCCCCATCTTCAATACATACAGTCTCCATCAGTGAAACATATTTATCAATATGTCAGAACACTCAAGACTACAGGGAAATACTCAATGCCAAAAATTCATAACAGCATTTTCCTGAGATCCTGAGATAAGAAGTTAATATAACTGGAAATATACATGGGTTTTGAAAACAGATGTTTGTCAAGAGCTGGTTAGAAAACGTCGAACTTAACAACTGTTCTAAATTAAAAACAATAATTCTGAACAGACCACTTCCACCAATCACCCTGGGGTCAATAGGGACACGATCTCATTTACTGATGCCATAGTTAAGACCTAACTCTTAGTTAAATACTGATTTATGTAGAAGAATCATGAACTTGAACGGACAACAAAGTCAGAGAACGAATCTTGCCAAAAACATAAGAATATAAAGTTTGTTCTCACATGTAAATGCTACTATATATTATGGCAGAATGGAAAGTTATGTCTATGTAGTACTAGGTAAGATATCCATGTTCAGCTGACACTGAACGTTGATGTTGGGTGTTATCACACTACAGCTGACACTGAACGTTGATGTTGGGTGTTATTACACAACAGCTGACACTGAACGTTGATGTTGGGTGTTATCACACTACAGCTGACACTGAACGTTGATGTAGGGTGTTATTACACAACAGCTGACACTGAACGTTGATGTTGGGTGTTATCACACTACAGCTGACACTGAACGTTGATGTTGGGTGTTATTACACAACAGCTGACACTGAACGTTGATGTTGGGTGTTATCACACTACAGCTGACACTGAACGTTGATGTTGGGTGTTATTACACAACAGCTGACACTGAACGTTGATGTTGGGTGTTATCACACTACAGCTGACACTGAACGTTGATGTAGGGTGTTATTACACAACAGCTGACACTGAACGTTGATGTTGGGTGTTATTACACAACAGCTGACACTGAACGTTGATGTTGGGTGTTATTACACTACAGCTGACACTGAACGTTGATGTTGGGTGTTATTACACAACAGCTGACACTGAACGTTGATGTTGGGTGTTATTACACTACAGCTGACACTGAACGTTGATGTTGGGTGTTATTACACAACAGCTGACACTGAACGGTGATGTTGGGTGTTATCACACTGCAGCTGACACTGAACGTTGATGTAAGGTGTGAGATATTTCCTACGCTTACCTCCCTTAGAATGTGATCCTCAACAGAAAGGACTGTACAAGCAGCTTATACTGTAGGCTTGAGACCATAGAAAGGCGGGAGCAACCGCTGGGAATCACTGAGGGTTAAATCCCTATCCACTAGGTTGTCGACTTCCGCCTAGTGCAGATGCAGCTAAGTACGGGTTGATCCTAGATTCTCACATCAAATATTTAATTTGCTTTGTGGCGCTATGAATTGGGGTTCGAATTCCTAGGAGCATCCTTCATTAAAAAAATATCACATTACTAAAAATCGTACAATGCAGAACATGGGTGGAACAAGAATGGTTGTAGGGTTGACATCAAAGACCGTTTTCTATAACAATAACAAGTTTATTAACAAAGAGACTAAACTACTACAACATCGAGTTTACGTTACGTTAATATCCATCCAGTGACACTTTAACAAACAGCTTCTTAAAAACCATGAAGCAACGACTCCTGTCAATTGCCATGAGGCTGAATACTGAACTAACCTGAACACAGGTGTGCCCACTGATGACACAGTATTACAAGCAAATAATTCATCAAGACTAAGTTTACACAACAGTGAGCGTTACGTTACGTTACTGTTCATCTAGTGGCACATTGTAGGACAGCAATTCAATAGCCTATCGAGAAATAACAACAGTCTCCATCTTGTTGTCACTTTGGGCTGACTAAATGAACTAATTGTACAATGGTGTGCCCACTGATGACAAGAGATTGCAATAAGGAAACCCCTGCAGTACTCTGCAATACAGTAACTATTCAATCAATATCAAGGCAGGTTATAAGACAAGTCTCCTTTCCTCCTTTTCGGTCAAGTCAACACTCTTTTGCAACTCCCTGCAATGAAGTTGCAAATGTAAACAAGGCTAGGAAATATGGGACCCTGGGACACTTCTCTGGTAATCCCCAAGTTATTTTAACTTGGGGATTAATCAATCAAATTGCCTTAATCAATTACTAAATTGATTATGTGATTAATTACGTTAATTGACTCTCATCAGCAGTCAGCAACAAAGTACTCTACATTAATCACAAACACATGTCTCCCTCACACAACAAAACAACAATAGTACTCTACATTAATCACAAACACATGTCTCCCTCACACAACAAAACAACAATAGTACTCTACATTAATCACAAACACTTGTCTCCCTCACACAACAAAACAACAATAGTACTCTACATTAATCACAAACACATGTCTCCCTCACACAACAAAACAACAATAGTACTCTACATTAATCACAAACACATGTCTCCCTCACACAACAAAACAACAATAGTACTCTACATTAATCACAAACACATGTCTCCCTCACACAACAAAACAACAATAGTACTCTACATTAATCACAAACACATGTCTCCCTCACACAACAAAACAACAATAGTACTCTACTTTAATCACAAACACTTGTCCAGCACAGACAAGTCAAACTGTTAAACAGTAACTCTTTATATCTTAAATTACATCACACTTAACACCATCAAGCATTCAGTGGGTAATTCCTAATTACTGTCATATTGACAACTAATTAAATCCCTATCGAGCTGCGTTAACTAAGCTTACAACTCTGTTGGTAGCTTCTCTACAGTCTATGTCAAGTTTTACTTTAATGAGTGATAATTACCTTAATTAACCCAGAGCAATTAATTAATTGTCACCTGGACCAATAACTAGTTATACACAAATACGTCTCACTCCACACTGCCTAAGCAGGTCCCATCAAACACTGAGAATTCACGGACGAGGTGTTAATTACCCTAATTAACGTTGGTGTTAAATCATCTGCCCCCTCACAGACAGATAGGATTAATCCAACAGGTTATGCTAGCCCAATGACTTCGCCCTACAACAGTCAATCATTCTAATATTAATCACTCCACTAATTAACTTGAGCCCCTAATTATCCGTCCCACAGACAGGTAATTAGTCAAGAGCAAATTACGTTAACACAAATACAGTCAACTATGACAGTCCCTCACCACTATGTGAATTCACGATAAAAATGCTAATTACACAATTAACTAGAGTGAGCAATTTGTTGTCACACGGACAATTAATTGCACCTGTAACGCATCTCAATAAGCTCAACACTGTCTACCTTAGCATCTCCCTCATTAAGTAATGTGCAAACCGCTTATGAATTAATTAACCCACTAATTAACTCACTGAATTCTTCAATCGTCAACACAATTAAAGAAAACACAAAGTAACCTCAGGTTACATAGGTCACACTCTCGGTGACATAACAAAATAAATGTCACGGCAGTAGTAGGGTGTAAGCGCCTCAGAGTATTTTTTTGGGGGGGGGAAAAAATCCCGTGTAGCGCTTGGGGGTTTTCAGGTAAATTTGCAAAATCCTGTGTAGCGCTTGGGGGGTTTCAGGTGAATTTGGGGAGTCACAGATTTTGAATTAAGGATTTCTTATGAGTGAGTAATTTCCGAGATTTTAGAAGTTTGGTAAGCATTCTTATGATGAAAATAAGTAGGAAAATCTTAATGAAATGTTTTAGAAAAAATCGTGTTTGTGTCACAGCATTTCCAGGTGAACTCTACGGACATATTTTGCCGGTTTTCAACTTCTGAAAAAATCACCTGTGCGGGCCAGGGTTTTCAGGTTAATTTAGAAATATCGTGTGTGGCGTGTCGGGGTTTTCAGGCAAATTTGGGGAGTCACAGATTTGGAAGTAAGGAGTTCTTATGAGAAAAATAATTTCCGAGACTTAGAAGTATAAATAAGATCATGTCAGTTACTGAGCTCCAGCTCTTGTCCCCCACCCTACTCCACCCTCAAGTCTTTGTAAATATCCTATCAATTCCCCTGAAATTTTTACCTTCTGTATTTCAGACATAGTAAATATGATCAAAACAGTTATCGAGCTCCAGCTCTCGTCCCCACCTTAGTTCTCTTTCGTATCTTTGTAAATAACCCATCAATTTCCCCGAAATTTTTACCCTCTGTATTTCAGACACCGTAAACAAGATCAAGTCAGTTACTGAGCTCCAGCTCTCATCCCCCGCCTTACTTCCCTCTCGTGTCTTCGGCATTATCCTATCAAATTCCCTGAAAATTCTACCCTCTGTATTTTCAGATGTAGTTTAGTATATCCAAACAATTATCAAACTCTAGCTCTTGTCCCCAGCTTAGTTCATTTGTACAAGATCGTTAGTAACAGACCAATTTTCCCCCGAAATTTAAAGCAGACATACTTCAAACACAGTAAATAAGATCAAGTCAGTTACCGAGCTCCAGCTCTTGTCCCCCTGTATTTACATATTTTCTCTATATTCAGCTGTGTTCTTCACATTTTTTCCATGTTTTCTGTGTTCATTCCATGTTCTACAAATGTTCACAGCATGCTCAGTTCAAATTTTTTCTACCGCTTTCCCCGTATGTTCACTATGTTCTTTGTCATGTTTTCATGTGCATCATATGTTCTCTGTATAACTTTTATACTCAATATTCATGTTCTCAATGTTCTTAGCTTATTCTTCACATTTTTTCCATGTTTTCTGCATTCATTCCATGTTCTATAAATGTTCACAGCATGCTCAGTTCAAATTTTTTCTACCGCTTTCCCCGTATATTCACTATGTTCTTTGTCATGTTTTCATGTACATCATATGTTCTCTGTATAACTTTTATACTCAATATTCATGTTCTCAATGTTCTTAGCTTGTTCTTCACATGTTCAGTGTTCATTCTTTGTATTCCCTATGTTCCTTATCATGTCTTCATATTCTCTATAAGTTCATATTCCCTGCATGTTCACTCTATTCATCAACTTTTTCTTACATGTTTTCTGTGTTCACCGTATGTTCACTGTGTTCATTCCCATACTTAACCTCAATTTTTTATGTTCTTTGTTTCTTTAAACCAATTTGTTTCTTCCATTCACTAACTAGTTCTTTGTCAAATAATATTATACTGCAATACAGTTTCCTCAACAATTTTAGTCACCCAGTTTTTATTTGCAAAAACTATGTCAAAGTAATTCTCGTAGTCAACTTAATAGTTCTACCAACCCTGTTCTTAAACAAATCTACACTTTATTCAGTTCCAAATTTACAAAAGACAAACCTTTCTTGTAACTTCTTAACTAAAAATCATTCGCCAATCAACTAAAACATAGTCACTTTCCTCATTTCTCAACTAAACTTATTATCCATTCAACCAAAAAATAGTCAGGATTAATCTCATTCAACACCGTTCTTAACTAAAAGAACCTTTCTCTTAGCTAAAAATAGTCAGGATTAATCTCATTCAACACCGTTCTTAACTAAAACAACCTTTATCTTAGCTAAAAATAGTCAGGATTAATCTCATTCAACACCGTTCTTAACTAAAACAACCTTTCTCTTAGCTAAAAATTGTCAAAAGTAATCTTTCCAATACTGTTCATAACTAACTTTATCCATCGTCAAGTAATTGAAAATAGTCTCGTTCATCATTTCGTAACAGCCATTATGTTTTCGTCAAGTAAGAAAATATAGTCAAAGATATCTATCATCGTCGTTCTTAACTGACATTTATACTTTGTGGAGCACTAAAAATAGTCAAATGTAACTTTTTCAACACTTTCGTAACTAAAATTATATGTCGCTAAGTAAGAAAAATAGTCAAATACAACTTTTTCAGCACTTTCGTAAAAATTATATGTCGTTAAGTAAGAAAAATAGTCAAAGGTGCTCTCCGTAACACCAAAGTTACTCTTCGAGATAACAAAAGACACTCTCAAACACTCAAAATTTACTCAAAGACATCAAAGTTGCACTCAAAGACATCCTTTGAGACATCAAAGTCATTCTCAGAGGCATAAAAGCTATTCTCGGAGCTATCAAAATTAATCTCTAAAACAACAAAAAGTTAATCTCGGTCATCAAAATTGATCTGCAAGATATCTTCGAGACATCAAAGTTACTCTTCATTACATCAAAGACGCATTCAAATACTACTCACGTTCTCAAAAGACATTCTCAAAGACATCAAAGTTATTCAAAGAGCTAACAAAAGTTATTCTTAGAGTCACCTTCGTTCTTCAGAGAAACTTTCCAAAACATCTTTGTTCATCAAAGTTATTCTCGGAGTCATCAAAAGGTATTCTCTAACTCACTTTTGGTCATTAAAGTTAATTTCTATGTTATAAAAGTTTGTCTCAGAGACGTCTAAAGTTAATCTTAGAGTTATCAAATGTAATCTCTAACTCACTTTTGTTCATCAAAGTTGATCTCAGAGTTAACAAAGGTACTCTCTAACTCACTCTTGTTCATCAAAGTTGTTTCAAAGACATCAAAGTTAATCTCAGAGTTATCCAAAGATATTCTCATGTCCACAAAAGTTATTCCAAGAGACGTCAAAGTTAATCTCAGACATCTTCGTTCATAAAAGTTATTCTCAGAGACATCTAAAGTTATTCTCTAAGACATCAATGTTATTCTAAGAGCTATCAAAAGTTATTCTCAGTCATGATATGTTATTCTCTAAGTAACCTTCCATTCATCAAAGACATTCTCTAAGTCCTCAAAGTTATTCTCTAAGACAGCAAAGGTATTCTCTAAGACAACAAAGTCTTTCTCAGAGCTATCAAACTTGTTCTCAAAGTCATCAAAGATATTCCAAGAGACGTCAAAGTTAATCCAAGACATCATCTTTCATCAAAGATATTCTCTCTAAGCCATCAATGTTCTTCTCTAAGACATAAAAGTTATTCTCTATGTCATCAAAAAGTTATTCTCTGAGCTAACAAAATACTACTCATGTTCTCAAAGACATTCTCAAAGTCATCAAAGTTATTCTAAGAGCTATCAAACTTGTTTCTCAAAGTCATCAAAGTTATTCACAGAGTCATCAAAGTTATTCTGTAACTCACTTTTGTTCATTAAAGTTAATTTCTATGTTATAAAAGTTATTCTCAGAGACATCTAAAGATAATCTTGCTCATCAAAGTTGTTCTCTAAGACATAAAAGTTATTCTCAGAGACATCTAAAGTTAATCTTGCTCATCAAAAGTTGTTCTCTAAGACACCTTCGTTCATCAAAGAAACTCTCCTTCTTCCATCATGTTATTCTTTAAGACATCTTCAGTCATAAAATTTCTCTCCAAAATGTAACTAGTTCAGCTTTTCATACCAAACCTGCACTTCTGTTAAAACATATTTTCTTAGTTGCTTTACCCTAAAACTGTTCTCTGAACTACACTGTTCAAACCTATGTAACCTATCCTCTCCACCCAATGTTACTTAGTTAACGTAACGTTCCTAAACCTAACTTTACCTATCCTAACTTAACTTACCTTACCTTTACCTATCTTACCTAACTTAACCTGCATAACCTAACTTTGCCTATCCTAACATAACTTACCTTACCTTACCTATCTAACCTAACTTTACCTATCTTACCTAACTTAACCTGCATAACCTAACTTTGCCTATCCTAACATAACTTACCTTACCTTACCTATCTTACCTAACTTTACCTATCTTACCTAACTTAACCTGCATAACCTAACTTTACCTTTCCTAACATAACTTACCTTACCTTACCTATCATACCTAACTTTACCTATCTTACCTAACTTAACCTGCATAACCTAACCTTACCTATCCTAACATAACTTACCTTACCTTACCTATCTTACCTAACTTTTACTTATCCTAACATAATTTACCTTACCTTACCTATCATACCTAACTTACCTAACTTATCTTGCTTAACCTAACTTACCTACATTTACCTAACTTATCCAGCTAAACCTAACTTTACCTATCCTAACATGACTTACCTTACATTACCTATCTTACTTAACTTATCCTTCATAACCTAACTTTACCTATCCTAACTTATCATGCTTAACCTAACTTACCTAACTTAACTTACCTTACCTTACCTTACCTAACTTAACCTAACTTACCTACATTGCCTAACTTAACTTAACTTACCTTACCCTACCTATCTTACCTAACTTACCTGACTTAACCTAACTTATCCTGCTTAACCTAAATTACCTACATTACTTAACTTAACCTGCTAAACCTAACTCTACCTATCCTAACATGACTTACCTTACATTACCTATCTTACATAACTTAACCTGCATAACCTAATTTTTTCTATCCTACCTTTCCTTACCTATCTTACCTAACTTACCTAACCTAACTTAACTTATCCTGCTTAACCTAACTTTACCTATCCTAACTTGCCTTACCTTACCTATTTTACCTAACTTAATCTTACATTCCCAAACTGATGTATCCTAACTTATCTAGTCCAACCAGACATGATCTAACTTACATAATTATTCCTGCTTGTCTTTTTGTGTTTCGTCAATCATTGTCTCATATTCATTTACTCATTTCAAGGGTTAATTTCTCAAATGGACATTTTGCATTTCAAGTGTTATTTGTTTAAGATTAGGTGTTTAACCATTTCAAAGGATTTTTGTTATATATGGGAATTTACTCGTTTCAAGGGCAAATTTCTCAAATGGTCATTTTTGCAGATCAAGGGTTATTTGTTAAAGTTCCTCAAGTTGCTCATAAGTTGTATTTATTATGTTTGTTATCATTTATTCTTATTCCCCAACCCCTTAACCTAACCTCTTGTAATCTTAGTGTATTTAGTAGGTTCTATCATTTATTTTTATTCCCCAACCCCTTAACCTAACTTCTTGTAATCTTAGTGTATTTAGTAGGTTCTATCATATGTTCTTATTCCCCAACCCTTTAACCTAACCTTTCAGATGTAGTTTATTGTGTTTTTTGACGTATTTGTTGAATATATTATCCTTTTCCTAACCTTTCAGATGTAGTTTTGCTTCTCCTTTTTGTATATTTTTTACCCAAATCCACCATCCCACTTAACCTTCTTTCCTTCTTTTACTTTGTTTTACTCCTACTCCTTCTAACCCTCCTTTTCTATCTCTCTCTTCCTCCCCCTCTCACTCATTTGCTCAAATGCTCTCTTCTTTCTCAAATTCAAGTCTTAATGCTCCCATTCTCACACCCTCACTCTCATTCACTTAGTTTTTCTTTTTCTCAAATTCAAGTCTTAGTACTCCCATGCTCTTCCTCCCCCCCTCTCTCACTTGCTCTCTTGTTTTTCTCAATTTCAAGTCTTAATGCACCCATTCTCACACCCTTACTCTCATTCACTTAGTTTTTCTTTTTCTCAAATTCAAGTCTTAGTATTCCCATGCTCTTCCTCCACCTCTCTCTCACTTGCTCTCTTGTTTTTCTCAATTTCAAGTCTTAGTAGATCTGATTCTTTACTATTGTAATTTTATTATTACTAAGATAAAGAATGAACTTATGTGTGAAAACAAAGTAAAAGAAGGAAAGAAGGTTAAGTGGGATGGTGGGTTTGGGTAAAAAATATACAAAAAGGAGAAGCGAAACTACATCTGAAAGGTTAGGAAAAGGATAATATATTCAACAAATACGTCAAAAACACAATAAACTACATCTGAAAGGTTAGGTTAAAGGGTTGGGGAATAAGAACATATGATAGAACCTACTAAATACACTAAGATTACAAGAAGTTAGGTTAAGGGGTTGGGGAATAAGAATAAATGATAGAACCTACTAAATACACTAAGATTACAAGAGGTTAGGTTAAGGGGTTGGGGAATAAGAATAAATGATAACAAACATAATAAATACAACTTATGAGCAACTTGAGGAACTTTAACAAATAACCCTTGATCTGCAAAAATGACCATTTGAGAAATTTGCCCTTGAAACGAGTAAATTCCCATATATAACAAAAATCCTTTGAAATGGTTAAACACCTAATCTTAAACAAATAACACTTGAAATGCAAAAATGTCCATTTGAGAAATTAACCCTTGAAATGAGTAAATGAATATGAGACAATGATTGACGAAACACAAAAAGACAAGCAGGAATAATTATGTAAGTTAGATCATGTCTGGTTGGACTAGATAAGTTAGGATACATCAGTTTGGGAATGTAAGATTAAGTTAGGTAAAATAGGTAAGGTAAGGCAAGTTAGGATAGGTAAAGTTAGGTTAAGCAGGATAAGTTAGGTTAGGTTAGGTAAGTTAGGTAAGATAGGTAAGGTAAGGTAGGATAGGTAAAGTTAGGTTATGCAGGTTAAGTTATGTAAGATAGGTAATGTAAGGTAAGTCATGTTAGGATAGGTAGAGTTAGGTTTAGCAGGTTAAGTTAAGTAATGTAGGTAATTTAGGTTAAGCAGGATAAGTTAGGTTAAGTCAGGTAAGATAGGTAGGGTAAAGTAAGTTAAGTTAAGCAGGTTAAGTTAGGCAATGTAGGTAAGTTAGGTTAAGTTAGGTAAGGTAAGGTAAGTTAAGTTACGTAAGTTAGGTTAAGCATGATAAGTTAGGTTAAGTTAGGTAATGTAAGGTAAGTTAGGTTAAGCAGGATAAGTTAGGATAGGTAAAGTTAGGTTATGAAGGATAAGTTAAGTAAGATAGGTAATGTAAGGTAAGTCATGTTAGGATAGGTAAAGTTAGGTTTAGCAGGATAAGTTAGGTAAATGTAGGTAAGTTAGGTTAAGCAAGATAAGTTAGGTAAGGTTAGGTAAGTTAGGTATGATAGGTAAGGTAAGGTAAGTTATGTTAGGATAAGTAAAAGTTAGGTAAGATAGGTAAGGTAAGATAAGTTATGTTAGGATAGGTAAGGTTAGGTTATGCAGGTTAAGTTAGGTAAGATAGGTAAAGTTAGGTAAGATAGGTAAGGTAAGGTAAGTTATGTTAGGATAGGCAAAGTTAGGTTATGCAGGTTAAGTTAGGTAAGATAGGTAAAGTTAGGTAAGATAGGTAAGGTAAGGTAAGTTATGTTAGGATAGGCAAAGTTAGGTTATGCAGGTTAAGTTAGGTAAGATAGGTAAAGGTAAGGTAAGTTAAGTTAGGATAGGTAAAGTTAGGTTTAGGAACGTTACGTTAACTAAGTAACATTGGGTGGAGAGGATAGGTTACGTAGGTTTGAACAGTGTAGTTCAGAGAACAGTTTTAGGGTAAAGCAACTAAGAAAATATGTTTTAACAGAAGTGCAGGTTTGGTATGAAAAGCTGAACTAGTTACATTTTGGAGAGAAATTTTATGACTGAAGATGTCTTAAAGAATAACATGATGGAAGAAGGAGAGTTTCTTTGATGAACGAAGGTGTCTTAGAGAACAACTTTTGATGAGCAAGATTAACTTTAGATGTCTCTGAGAATAACTTTTATGTCTTAGAGAACAACTTTGATGAGCAAGATTAACTTTAGATGTCTATGAGAATAACTTTTATAACATAGAAATTAACTTTAATGAACAAAAGTGAGTTACAGAATAACTTTGATGACTCTGTGAATAAATTTGATGACTTTGAGAAACAAGTTTGATAGCTCTTAGAATAACTTTGATGACTTTGAGAATGTCTTTGAGAACATGAGTAGTATTTTGTTAGCTCAGAGAATAACTTTTTGATGACATAGAGAATAACTTTTATGTCTTAGAGAAGAACATTGATGGCTTAGAGAGAATATCTTTGATGAAAGATGATGTCTTGGATTAACTTTGACGTCTCTTGGAATAACTTTGATGACTTTGAGAACAAGTTTGATAGCTCTGAGAAAGACTTTGTTGTCTTAGAGAATACCTTTGCTGTCTTAGAGAATAACTTTGAGGACTTAGAGAATGTCTTTGATGAATGGAAGGTTACTTAGAGAATAACATATCATGACTGAGAATAACTTTTGATAGCTCTTAGAATAACATTGATGTCTTAGAGAATAACTTTAGATGTCTCTGAGAATAACTTTTATGAACGAAGATGTCTGAGATTAACTTTGACGTCTCTTGGAATAACTTTTGTGGACATTAGAATATCTTTGGATAACTTTGAGATTAACTTTGATGTCTTTGAAACAACTTTGATGAACGAGAGTGAGTTAGAGAGTACCTTTGTTAACTCTGAGATAAACTTTGATGAACAAAAGTGAGTTAGAGATTACATTTGATAACTCTAATATTAACTTTAGACGTCTCTGAGACAAACTTTTATAACATAGAAATTAACTTTAATGATCAAAAGTGAGTTAGAGAATACCTTTTGATGACACCGAGAATAACTTTGATGAACAAAGATGTTTTGGAAAGTTTCTCTGAAGAACGAAGGTGACTCTGAGAATAACTTTTGTTAGATCTTTGAATAACTTTGATGTCTTTGAGAATGTCTTTTGAGAACATGAGTAGTATTTGAATGCGTCTTTGATGTAATGAAGAGTAACTTTGATGTCTCGAAGATATCTTGCAGATCAACTTTGATGACCGAGATTAACTTTTTGTTGTTTTAGAGATTAATTTTGATAGCTCCGAGAATAGCTTTTATGCCTCTGAGAATAACTTTGATGTCTCAAAGGATGTCTTTGAGTGCAACTTTGATGTCTTTGAGTAAATTTTGAGTGTTTGAGAGTGTCTTTTGTTATCTCGAAGAGTAACTTTGGTGTTACGGAGAGCACCTTTGACTATTTTTCTTACTTAACGACATTTAATTTTTACGAAAGTGCTGAAAAAGTTACATTTTACTATTTTTCTTACTTAGCGACATATAATTTTAGTTACGAAAGTGTTGAAAAAGTTACATTTGACTATTTTTAGTGCTCCACAAAGTATAAATGTCAGTTAAGAACGACGATGATAGATATCTTTGACTATATTTTCTTACTTGACGAAAACATAATGGCTGTTACGAAATGATGAACGAGACTATTTTCAATTACTTGACGATGGATAAAGTTAGTTATGAACAGTATTGGAAAGATTACTTTTGACAATTTTTAGCTAAGAGAAAGGTTGTTTTAGTTAAGAACGGTGTTGAATGAGATTAATCCTTACTATTTTTAGCTAAGATAAAGGTTGTTTTAGTTAAGAACGCTGTTGAATGAGATTAATCCTGACTATTTTTAGCTAAGAGAAAGGTTCTTTTAGTTAAGAACGGTGTTGAATGAGATTAATCCTGACTATTTTTTGGTTGAATGGATAATAAGTTTAGTTGAGAAATGAGGAAAGTGACTATGTTTTAGTTGATTGGCGAATGATTTTTAGTTAAGAAGTTACAAGAAAGGTTTGTCTTTTGTAAATTTGGAACTGAATAAAGCGTAGATTTGTTTAAGAACAGGGTTGGTAGAACTATTAAGTTGACTACGAGAATTACTTTGACATAGTTTTTGCAAATAAAAACTGGGTGACTAAAATTGTTGAGGAAACTGTATTGCAGTATAATATTATTTGACAAAGAACTAGTTAGTGAATGGAAGAAACAAATTGGTTTAAAGAAACAAAGAACATAAAAAATTGAGGTTAAGTATGGGAATGAACACAGTGAACATACGGTGAACACAGAAAACATGTAAGAAAAAGTTGATGAATAGAGTGAACATGCAGGGAATATGAACTTATAGAGAATATGAAGACATGATAAGGAACATAGGGAATACAAAGAATGAACACTGAACATGTGAATAACAAGCTAAGAACATTGAGAACATGAATATTAAGTATAAAAGTTATACAGAGAACATATGATGTACATGAAAACATGACAAAGAACATAGTGAATATATGGGGAGAGCGGTAGAAAAAATTTGAACTGAGCATGCTGTGAACATTTATAGAACATGGAATGAATGCAGAAAACATGGAAAAAATGTGAAGAATAAGCTAAGAACATTGAGAACATGAATATTGAGTATAAAAGTTATACAGAGAACATATGATGCACATGAAAACATGACAAAGAACATAGTAAACATACGGGGAAAATGGCAGAAAAAATTTGAACTTAGCATGCTGTGAACATTTATAGAACATGGAATGAACACAGAAAACATGGAAAAAATGTGAAGAACACAGCTGAATATAGAGAACATGAATATTGAGTATAAAAGTTATACAGAGAACATATGATGCACATGAAAACATGACAAAGAACATAGTGAACATACGGGGAAAGCGGTAGAAAAAATTTGAACTGAGCATGCTGTGAACATTTGTAGAACATGGAATGAACACAGAAAACATGGAAAAAATGTGAAGAACACAGCTGAATATAGAGAAAATATGTAAATACAGGGGGACAAGAGCTGGAGCTCGGTAACTGACTTGATCTTATTTACTGTGTTTGAAGTATGTCTGCTTTAAATTTCGGCGGAAAATTGGTCTGTTACTTACGATCTTGTACAAATGAACTAAGCTGGGGACAAGAGCTAGAGTTTGATAATTGTTTGGATTTACTAAACTACATCTGAAAATACAGAGGGTAAAATTTTCAGGGAATTTGATAGGATAATGCCGAAGACACGAGAGGGAAGTAAGGCGGGGGATGAGAGCTGGAGCTCAGTAACTGACTTGATCTTGTTTACGGTGTCTGAAATACAGAGGGTAAAAATTTCGGGGAAATTGATGGGTTATTTACAAAGATACGAAAGAGAACTAAGGTGGGGACGAGAGCTGGAGCTCGATAACTGTTTTGATCATATTTACTATGTCTGAAATACAGAAGGTAAAAATTTCAGGGGAATTGATAGGATATTTACAAAGACTTGAGGGTGGAGTAGGGTGGGGGACAAGAGCTGGAGCTCAGTAACTGACATGATCTTATTTATACTTCTAAGTCTCGGAAATTATTTTTCTCATAAGAACTCCTTACTTCCAAATCTGTGACTCCCCAAATTTGCCTGAAAACCCCGACACGCCACACACGATATTTCTAAATTTACCTGAAAACCCTGGCCCGCAAAGGTGATTTTTTCAGAAGTTGAAAACCGGCAAAATATGTCCGTAGAGTTCACCTGGAAATGCTGTGACACAAACACGATTTTTTCTAAAACTTTTCATTAAGATTTTCCTACTTATTTTCATCATAAGAATGCTTACCAAACTTCTAAAATCTCGGAAATTAATCACTCATAAGAAATCCTTAATTCAAAATCTGTGACTCCCCAAATTCACCTGAAACCCCCCAAGCGCTACACGGGATTTTGCAAATTTACCTGAAAACCCCCAAGCTCTACACGGGATTTCCCCCCCCCCCCAAAAAAAAATCCTCTGTGGCGCTTACACCCTACTACTCACGGCCCCATACGCTTGCAACCCACTGCAACACGTTAATAACTGTGAACACCCACAGTAATGAGACACACGGTTTGGCAACGATACAAATGAATACTCCTGCATCACTGCCCCATACTTCTGCAACACCCTGCAAAGAATTACTGTGTGGAATCACTTGAATGCTAATTAACCTATTTAGCTTGAGTAAGTAATTAACAGTCCCAGGGACAGATAATTACTTCAGCAATGAACATACGTTAACTCAAAATATCGTCACTCCACCGACAGCTGGCACTAATTGACCCTAGGTAGCCAGAGTAATCAATTGCTTGCTCCCTCATTAAACACTGTGAATCCCCTTATTAGTTAAAGACCCCTTATTTAACTCTAAAAACCTAATTTCGCGATTAAAATTTCCATCGGGCACTCACAGCTCACAGGGCAGAAATATAAACATATACATATACTTTGAACACTGCCCAAACACACACACAACATAGATGTAATTTACATACCCCATATGCTAATGACATCACAACACATTACACATTATTTTACACAACACATGATTTTTAATTATCATACTAGGTGTACCATTTCCATGAATGTATCATTACAGGTTCAATAATTTGTCAGATCAAGGTCATGGGTGGTCAGTTGACACCCTGGCGCCTGTGATTACTGTGCCATGTCTCGTGTGGGGGGAGTCAGTAATTGTGATTACTGACTCCCCCAGGGTGTCATACCTCAGGGTGTCACTTGACCAACCCTATATTACCTTGATCTTCACCTGCTTTCCTCTGAAATGATATACATACATGACAACATGACATAATCTTGACTCTGAACGATATACATTGAACGTCAGATCAAAATAACATATATATGGAAAATCTCCACACTGACTGGTTTACATAACCGAGCCAGTTAACTCACAATCTGTTTTACATATACATCTACTTGTGTTACTGTGTATAACATACACACTCACGTCCTTTACAGACAGCCTGTGCCCTCCCACAACTGCTAATTTACGTCAATACAGGTGTGCCTCTCCAACTGGCTTCCCTCACCTAGCAAGGTGTTTGGGACAACCACAGCTGGTATCTGATTTAACATCAGCACTGAGACAACTGCACCAATACATTAATTTGAGAACTCACGTTACTGGCCTCCTCATTTACACTCGTCCACTGTCACACTCTACTGGCTGAAGAACTGAAGCTGAAGAGCGGCGCGGAGCAGGCTTGTAAAATTAATGAACGTGTGCGTGAACGCGCGCATACACACACACACAATGAGCCACAGACATATTAGAAAAAACTTTTTTAGTGTCAGAGTGGTTGACAAATGGAATGGAAGTGATGTGGTGGAGGCTGACTCCATACACAGTTTCAAGTGTAGAAATGATAGAACCCAATAGGCTCAGGAACCTGTTGATTGACGGTTGAGATGCGGGACCAAAGAGCCAGAGCTCAACCCCCGCAAGCACAATTAGGTGAGTACACACGCTACGAGCATGTGGTACTCGTACACAGGGCGTACTGGTGTGTACGCAATGGCGACGCCGGTGACGTACAATTCAATGTCCCAACACGAACTCATAATTTGACTAAAATTACACTCTAGGACTTCCTCCAAACACTTGGAAGCCTTACCCGATTCCACCTCTTAACAGTTATCTTGGTCAATACAACAGATGACCACAGATGTTAGCAATAACTTCTGATCACAACGAGGCTGTCTCCCCCGCCTCGGCTGAACACGTGTTGACTGAGAGTTCTCATCAATTTCTTAATAACTCTCCCACGATTACGCAAATTGGATCCAGGCATGATCCACGATAGCGGGGTCACCGTAGGGATAAGGAAATGGATGATAACACGGCGATATCGGTGGTGGAGGTGGCAGACAGGTCACCCCCCACCGGGGCTCAGACAACGCCGATCCTAGACTGAATTTTGACGGGCTAAGGAACACCAAGACGTTCGTCTCCCCTACCTTGTCTTGTCCAAACAGAGCGAAGCCAGCAGGCCTTCGAGATGCCGCTTCCAATCACAGGAGTTCGCGCCGAAGTGCCTACAAGATGCTGAGGTGCCTCGCCCAATCAGGGACGCCCTTGGCTCACGTCGTTACAGGGCGGGGAGGCCTGGGATGACGACATCCCCTAGTGTGGAGGAGGCGGCGAGTACCCTTCTCCCCCCCCCCCCCCCTCTCAAATCCCTGTACACATTTTCTAAGTAAAATGTTTTAAATGCTGTATTTCCTCTCATAGAGCAGTTACAAACTCCATCATAGCCTTAATAAATAGCCCTAAGCTTGGGCTTTGTTCAGACTCCCCACAAGGGCTTGTAGAGTGAATTTCTCTAGCACACTGGAGTGCACCATACACTCAAGCCTAGTCTTGAGGTAATTCCATTCCCTCATAAACACTGTTAAACACAGTGTTATTACACTACAGCTGACACTGAACGTTGATGTTGGGTGTTATTACACTACAGCTGACACTGAACGTTGATGTTGGGTGTTATTACACTACAGCTGACACTGAACGTTGATGTTGGGTGTTATTACACTACAGCTGACACTGAACGTTGATGTTGGGTGTTATTACACTACAGCTGAAACTGAACGTTGATGTTGGGTGTTATTACACTACAGCTGACACTGAACGTTGATGTTGGGTGTTATTACACTACAGCTGACACTGAACGGTGATGTTGGGTGTTATTACACAACAGCTGACAGTTAACGTGTCCCATTACAACCGTCTCGAACATTGTCATAAACTTGTTCAAGAAAATGGTGAAGAACATGGTCAAGAACATGGACACGATCATGGTCAAGAACATGGACACAATCATGGCCAAGAACATGGACTAAGCATGGTAACGAACATGCTCACCAAAATAGTCAAGAAGATGGTCAACAACATGGTCGAAAATGATCAAGAAGATAGTGAAAAAACATTGTCACGAAGGCCACCACGTCAAGTACTAAGTTCTATAATGTTAATCCGACGGCATTTCCTTATAATTAAGAATTTCAAATGAATCCTAATGTGATGTAAACCTTAATGTGATAGCAACTGCAGAGACTAAACTAACAAACGCAATTTTGTTAATAAACAGAATGTCAAAGCTTTATAAGAAGAACACTTAGAGCAACTTTTACTCAAGCCGTGTGCTTCTAAGCCGCACTCAGCCCCAGCGCGGCAATCATCATTGTTACTGTGCTTCCTTAATCGGTATGTTTAGAATAATAAACAGATGTTATATGTTAGTTAAGTGTGCGTAAGACGTGTAATTTTTGGCGTAGAGACAAGGCTTTTATGGCAGCGTTGGCTGTACGTCTCCATTTATGGCAGCGTTGGTTGTGCGTCTCCGTTTATGGCAGCGTTGGTTGTGCGTCTCCGTTTATGGCAGCGTTGGTTGTGCGTCTCCGTTTATGGCAGCGTTTGTTGTGCGTCTCCGTTTATGGCAGCGTTGGGTGTGCGTCTCCGTTTATGGCAGCGTTAGTTGTGGGTCTCCGTTTATGGCAGCGTTGGGTGTGCGTCTCTGTTTATGGCAGCGTTGGGTGTGCGTCTCCGTTTATGGCAGCGTTAGTTGTGGGTCTCCGTTTATGGCAGCGTTAGCTGTGCGTCTCCGTTTATGGCAGCGTTAGCTGTGCGTCTCCGTTTATGGCAGCGTTGGCTCTACGTCTCTGTTTATGGCAACATTGACTCCACGTCAACGTGACGGTAATGCGTTGGTGTTCGGCTGTTCAAAGCTAGGGGTATGGCCTCGTCACATAGAATAAAAAAAAAAATAGAAAATCTGGAACTTCGTCTGTGGTAAGGTAAGGAGAAGACACACAAAACACAAGTAAATTTTAACAATGAAATTTTAATTACGTTAAATAAACAAAACATGAATAAAATGGACATACAAATTCGTGTAATAAAATCAATCAATCAAAATAATAAGAATAATTTAAATGACAAAATGAAAAGTTACGTTAAGACAAGTGAGCAATAACAAGCTGTGCAATCTACAATAAAATGAGAGGTGCAGGAATATTGGCTTTAAGCTATCACCTCTCTCAGTACACATAAGCCAACGCTTACGTCTACCAGGAAGAAGTGTTAACCGTATGAAAGTACTGAATATTCTGAGGACTGAGGTCGTGGCGGCCCCAGACATCAAGTAGTATGGTGGGTGAGTGCAGTAGCAGCTGGGCCGGCGGCCAATCAGCGAGGAGCCGGCAACAAGACAGGTAGTTTGGCGGTTTGAGTTGAAGCAGGTGTTCTTGGCTGCATACATTTTGCTCTCTGGCAAACCTTGGAGATGTTGTTGTCGTTGTTGGACATTTCTTCCATAGTAGTTTTATATATTTGTAGTGACGTATTTTTGGAGGGAAGAGCAGGCTCAATCTCTTGAAGGAGATTATCGTCACAGTATGTTTAGAATAATAAACAGATGTTATATGTTAGTTAAGTGTACGTAAGACGTGTAATTTTTGACGTAGACACAAGTCTTTTATGGCAGCGTTGGCTCCACTTCTATGTTTATGGCAGCGTTAGCTGTGCGTCTCCGTTTATGGCAGCGTTAGCTGTGCGTCTCCGTTTATGGCAGCGTTAGCTGTGCGTCTCCGTTTATGGCAGCGTTAGCTGTGCGTCTCCGTTTATGACAGCGTTGGCTCTACGTCTCTGTTTATGGCAACATTGACTCCACGTCTCCGTTTATGGCAGCGTTAGCTGTGCGTCTCCGTTTATGGCAGCGTTGGCTCTACGTCTCTGTTTATGGCAACATTGACTCCACGTCTCCGTTGATGGCAGCGTTGGCTGAGCGTCTCCGTTTATGACAGCGTTGGCTCCACGTCTCTGTTTATGGCAACATTGACTCCACGTCTCCGTTTATGGCAGCGTTGGCTGAGCGTCTCCGTTTATGGCAGCGTTGGCTCTACGTCTCTGTTTATGGCAACGTTGGCTCCACGTCTCCGTTTTTGGCAGCGTTGGCTCTACGTCTCTGTTTATGGCAGCGTTGGCTGAGCGTCTCCGTTTATGGCAGCGTTAGCTGTGCGTCTCCGTTTATGGCAGCGTTGGCTTTACGTCTCTGTTTATGGCAGCGTTGGCTCCACGTCTCCGTTTGTGGGACCCATCACCCACAAGAAAGTGTTTTTGATAACTCAATATTACCTGTGTACAACAGAAACAGTAGACAAACGGAGGAAGACACCATGAAACAGTAGGCTAACAGCAGGAGACACCATGAAACAGTAGGCTAACAGCAGGAGACACCATGAAACAGTAGGCTAACAGCAGGAGACACCATGAAACAGTAGGCTAACAGCAGGAGACACCATGAAACAGTAGGCTAACAGCAGGAGACACCATGAAACAGTAGGCAAACATCAGGAGACACCATGAAACAATAGAGAAACGGCTGGAGGCACCATGAAACAGTAGGCTAATGGCAGGAGACACCATGAAACAGTAGGCTAACAGCAGGAGACACCATGAAACAGTAGGCTAATGGCAGGAGACACCATGAAACAGTAGGCTGATACCTGGTTGATGGGGTTCTGGGAGTTCCTCTACTCCCCAAGCCCGGCCCGAGGCCAGGCTTGACTTGTGAGAGTTTGGTCCACCAGGCTGTTGCTTGGAGCGCCCCGCAGGCCCACATACCCACCACAGCCCGGTTGGTCCGGCACTCCTTGAAGGAATAAATCTAGTTTCCTCTTGAAGATGTCCACGGTTGTTCCGGCAATATTTCTTATGCTTGCTGGGAGGAAGTTGAACAACCGCGGACCTCTGATGTTTATACAGTGTTCTCTGATTGTGCCTATGGCACCTCTGCTCTTCACTGGTTCTATTCTGCATTTTCTTCCATATCGTTCACTCCAGTACGTTGTTATTTTACTGTGTAGATTTGGTACTTGGCCCTCCAGTATCTTCCAGGTGTATATTATTTGATATCTCTCTCGTCTTGTTTCCAGTGAGTACATTTGGAGGGCTTTGAGACGATCCCAATAATTTAGGTGCTTTATTGCGTCTATGCGTGCCGTATATGTTCTCTGTATTCCCTCTATTTCAGCAATCTCTCCTGCTCTGAAGGGGGAAGTGAGTACTGAGCAGTACTCAAGACGGGACAACACAAGTGACTTGAAGAGTACAACCATTGTGATGGGAACCCTGGATTTGAAAGTTCTCGTAATCCATCCTATCATTTTTCTGGCTGTCGCAATATTTGCTTGGTTATGCTCCTTAAACGTTAGGTCGTCAGACATTATTATTCCCAAATCCTTTACATGCTGTTTTCCTACTATGGGTACATTTGATTGTGTTTTGTACTCTGTATTATGTTTAAGGTCTTCATTTTTACCGTACCTGAGTACCTGGAATTTATCACTGTTAAACATCATGTTATTTTCTGATGCCCAGTCGAAAACTTTATTAATATCAGCTTGAAGTTTTTCAATGTCTTCAGCCGAGGTAATTTTCATACTGATTTTTGTGTCATCTGCAAAGGATGATACGAAGCTGTGACTTGTATTTTTGTCTATATCTGATATGAGAATAAGGAAAAGCAGCGGTGCAAAGACTGTACCCTGAGGTACAGAGCTTTTAACTGCACTTGGACTACATTTTATATGGTTGACCGTTACTCGCTGAGTCCTGTTTGACAGAAAACTGAGTATCCAGCGTCCTACTTTACCGGTTATTCCCATTGACTTCATTTTGTGTGCTATCACGCCATGGTCACATTTATCGAAAGCCTTTGCGAAGTCCGTGTATATCACATCAGCATTCTGTTTTTCTTCTAATGCCTCAGTGACTTTGTCGTAGTGCTCAAGTAGCTGTGAGAGGCACGATCTTCCCGCTCGAAATCCATGTTGGCCTGGGTTGTGAAGGTCATTGGTCTCCATGAAATTGGTGACCTGACTCCTAATCACTCTCTCAAATACTTTTATGATGTGCGATGTTAGTGCAACTGGTCTATAATTCTTTGCCAATGCTTTGCTCCCTCCCTTGTGTAGAGGGCCTATGTCTGCTACTTTAAGTGCATCTGGTATCTCCCCCGTGTCCAAGCTCTTCCTCCACACTATACTGAGTGCCTGTGCTACTGGCACTTTGCATTTCTTTATAAATATTGAATTCCATGAGTCTGGACCTGGGGCCGAGTGCATGGGTATGTTTTCAATTTCTCTTTCAAAATTTAGTGCGCTCGTGTTGATATCAGTTATATTTACAGGGGTTTGAATATCCCGCATAAAGAAATTGTCTGGATCTTCCACTTTCATGTTGTTTATTGGAGTGCTAAACATGTCCTCATACTGCTTTTTTAGGATTTCACTAATTTCTTTGTCATCCTCCGTGTATGAACCTTCACTTGTACGAATAGGTCCAATACTGGCAGTGGTTTTTGCTTTTGATTTCGCATATGAGAAGAAATATTTTGGATTTTTCTTTATTTCCTGAATTGCTTTCTGTTCTAACTGCCTTTCTTCAGTTTCATATGAGTGTTTCAATTTCCGCTCGATTTCTTCAATCTCCCTATTTAAATTATTCCTTCTTTGACGGGAAATTCGTGTCTGCATAAGCAGTTCCGTTATTTTTTTCCTGCGTTTATAGTGTCGTCTGCGTTCTCTTTCTACGTTAGATCTCCTTCTGGCTTTCCTCAAAGGAACATGTTTCAGACAGACTTGATACGCTTCCGAAGTCAGTTTTTCTATTCCTTCTGTAGGACTTGTATTACGTAGAACAGTTTCCCATGGAATGTTTGTAAGTTCCCTGTTTATTATCTACCAGTCTATCTTTTTATTATTAAAATTGAATTTACTGAATAGCCCCTCTCGCTTTATCAACGTTTTAGGTCTATTCTGAGTATTGATGGTCGTTTGCACTTCAATGAGCTTGTGATCTGAGTATGTGGTATCTGATATCGTAATGTCTCTGATAATGTCTTCATTGTTCGTAAAGACCAGATCTAGAATATTTTCATTTCTTGTTGGCTCCAATATCTGCTGATTGAGTGAAAATTTGTCACAGAATCTAAGTAGTTCTCTAATCTGTGGTTGGTTAGGTCCCGATAGATTTCCTGGTATAATATTATTGTTTGCTATTTTCCACCTGAGACTAGGCAAGTTGAAGTCACCTAGGAAGATAATATCAGGTATCGGGTTCTCCAGATTATCAAGGCTATTCTCTATTTTGTTTATCTGTTCTGTGAATTCCTCAGCCGTTGCATCTGGCGGTTTGTATATTAGAATAATCACTAAATTTATTTTCTCTATTTTTAATCCCAGTACCTCTACCACCTCATTTGTAACGTTTAGGAGCTCCGAGCATACAAGGTCTTCCCTAATATACAGACCTACTCCTCCATGTGACCAGGCTAATGGCAGGAGACACCATGAAACAGTAGACAAACAGCAGGAGACACCATGAAGCGGAATTCTGTTCTCTAAATGTTTCAACATTTATCTCTATTTAGGTAAATGTTGGCTCTGCTGCATAAGTTGTAGAGGAGTAGACATAGGGGCCATAGAGTTCAGGTAATAGTTTGATGTTGTATAGAGTAGGGGACGGAGGGCGGGAAGAAGGGTGGAAAGAAGGGAGGGAGGATTATAGGGAGGGTAAGAGGAGAAGGGAGGCAGGGAAAAAATCGAACACCAAGTGTGTGGTTGTCAATAGCCATTTATAAAATGTTAGTGTGTAAAGACAGGCACAGCGGCCAGACGCTCGTCACAGGTCTCATTCACTCGTAATTCCTTCCTCTTGCCAACACATTTCCAGACAGTGAGACAGACAGACAGACAGACAAACAGACACACAAGTTGACAGACATGTGGACTGGAGGAAAGTTAGCCAGAGGCAGACACATTCAGACAGACAGATGTGAAGAGGGGAGAAAGACAGACAGACAGACAGACAGCTAGACAGACAGATGGGAAGAGGGGGAGACAGACAGACAGACAGCAGGTAAAGTGGGAATACTGACACACAATATATACATTTTTCGCTAAATGAGCTATTATCCCAGAATTGTTTTTCAGGGAGGAAAAAACACCAATTTCTGCCTGGATACCAGCCTAACACTCCCCCGTTTCTTCCGGAATATTTGCCTAACATTCTTCCCATTTCCTCTTTGATACTTGCCTAACATTCTCCCCATTTCCTCTGGGATACTTGCCTAACATTCTCCCCATTTCCTCTGGGATACTTGCCTAACATTCTCCCCATTTCCTCTGGGATACTTGCCTAACATTCTCCCCATTTCCTCTGGGATACTTGCCTAACATTCTCCCCATTTCCTCTGGGATACTTGCCTAACATTCTCCCCATTTCCTCTGGGATACTTGCCTAACATTCTCCCCATTTCCTTTGGGATACTTGCCTAACATTCCCCATCATTTCTTTCTAGACACTTGCCTAAGCCCCCCCCACCCCATTTCTTCCGGAATACTTGCCTAAACCCCCCCCCCCCATTTCCTCCGGAATACTTGCCTAAACCCCCCCCCCCATTTCCTCTGGGATACTTGCCTAACACTTTTCCTATTTCTTTGTAATACTTGCCTAACACTTACCCCATATCTTATTCTTCCTATGACCTTTATTGTCACTACATATAATAATAATAAAACAATGTGGACACTGGCTTCATTTAGCATTTATTTATCAATGTATGCAATTGTAACACGGGGTGGGGGGGGGGGAGGTATCGACTCTCTACTCCACCCTTTACCCCTTAACTCTTCCCGTATTCTGATTTATTTCTATTCAATCCAAGGGACCCCAGAACTACTACTCTAAGCCGAATCCCACGCCACGTGGTCTTAAGCCGTTTGACCGGCTAAGATTCTACAGCCTCACGACGTGGAACTAGACCTCTAGCAACTCTAGAATCTCCTTATGCCGCCACCACCAGACCATTAACACTGGGAGCAATAACCGGGGCCTGGACCGATTATGCTCTCAAAGAACCTTGGGGCTTAATCCCCAGTTATTTGGAATAGGAGGGAAGAATCTACGTTAAGTGTGGTAATTTATAGCAAACAAAAGGGATAGCTGAACTCTTACGCTTTATTAGGTTTTGCGGCCCAACAAAAACTCAGCCTCGTGGGGATCACGTGATAAGGACACGAGACAATGGAACATGAAATGGAAATAATAAATTGCAAATTACTAACTAAATAATTTATTCAAAATCTAAAACAAAATCTAAATCAAAGCACTCCTTATACTTAACACTCCCTGACTTAAGGTATGAGATGAACTAATTTCATATACAAAACTATAGCAGACTCTACCTTTGACGGCGACCAGCTGATGTAGTGCTGGTCTCGGTGATAGGTGGATCACCTTCCCGAGTCGTTGACCAGTCCACACTGTATTCTGCCTCCCTCTCTCAACACAGAAGCCCGAGGGGGTATTCCTACGCCTGGCTTACCAAGTTACTAGCAGGGTTTAAGGTGAACAACTAATCTCTGTTGCCCTGAACAGCCCAGATGGTTGAACTCTTTTAAACTGCAGGTAATTGTACTCACCTAATTGTACTCACCTAATTGTGCTTGCGGGGGTTGAGCTTTGGCTCTTTGGTCCCGCCTCTCAACTGTCAATCAACTGGTGTACAGATTCCTGAGCCTACTGGGCTCTATCATACCTACATTTGAAACTGTATGGAGTCAGCCTCCACCACATCACTTCCTAGTGCATTCCATTTATTAACTACTCTGACACTGAAAAAATTCTTTCTAACGTCTCTGTGGCTCATCTGGGTACTAAGTTTCCACCTGTGTCCCCTTGTTCGTGTCCCACCCGTGCTGAAGAGTTTGTCTTTGTCCACCCTGTCAATTCCCCTGAGAATTTTGTAGGTGGTTATCATGTCTCCCCTTACTCTTCTGTTTTCCAGGGATGTGAGGTTCAGCTCCTTTAGCCTTTCCTCGTAGCTCAATCCTCTCAGTTCCGGGACGAGCCTGGTGGCATACCGCTGAATCTTCTCTAACTTTGTCTTGTGTTTAACTAGGTATGGACTCCAGGCTGGAGCTGCATACTCCAGGATTGGTCTTACATAAGTGGTATACAGGGTTCTGAAAGATTCCTTACACAAGTTTCTGAAGGCAGTTCTTATGTTGGCCAGTCTAGCATATGCCGCTGATGATATTCTTTTGATGTGGGCCTCTGGGGACAGGTTCGGTGTGATATCAACCCCCAGATCCTTCTCTCTATTTGATTCTTGCA
The DNA here is from genome assembly GCF_040958095.1 of Procambarus clarkii. NCBI lineage: Eukaryota > Metazoa > Arthropoda > Malacostraca > Decapoda > Cambaridae > Procambarus > Procambarus clarkii. The sequence goes on from NC_091222.1 coordinate 10,904,560, forward strand.
GGATTTCCCCTCCCAGATGATACCTTGTGTTCAGCCTCCTGCTCCCTTCGCCTAATTTCATCACCTTACACTTTCCAGAGTTGAACTTCAGCAGCCATTTTCTAGACCATTCCTCCAGTTTATCCAGGTCATCCTGTAGTCTCTGTCTATCTTCATCCGTCTTGATTCTTCTCATAATTTTTGCATCATCAGCAAACATCGAGAGGAATGAGTCTATACCCTCTGGAAGATCGTTCACATATATTAGAAACAGGATGGGTCCAAGTACTGAGCCCTGTGGGACTCCGCTGGTGACATCTCGCCACTCTGATGTCTTCCCCCTCACCGTTACTCGCTGTTTCCTGTTGCTTAAGTACTCCCTTATCCACTGGAGCACCTTCCCTTTTACTCCTGCCTGTTGCTCCAACTTTTTTAACAGCCTTTTATGGGGTACTGTGTCGAAGGCTTTTTGGCAATCCAGGAAAATGCAGTCGGCCCACCCTTCTCTTTCCTGCCTAATTTTCGTTGCCTGGTCATAAAATTCTATTAACCCTGTGAGGCACGATTTACCATCTCTGAACCCATGTTGGTGGTGCGTTACAAAGTTATTTCCCTCCAGATGCTCTACGAGCCTTTTCCTCACGATCTTCTCCAGCACCTTGCATGGTATACAAGTTAAGGAAACTGGCCTGTAATTCAGTGCCTCTTGCCTGTCACCCTTTTTGTATATTGGGACCACGTTAGCTGTCTTCCAACTTTCTGGTAAGTCTCCTGTTTCCAGTGACCTGTTATACACCATAGAGAGTGGCACACTTAGTGCTTCTGCACCTTCCTTTAGTATCCATGGTGAGATTCTATCAGGCCCAACAGCCTTTGTCACATCTAGCTCCAGCAGACACCTTTTGACCTCATCACTAGTGAGGTCAAATTCCTCCAAGGTTTCCAAGGTTGCCGCCTCCTCATTTAGTGCAGGGGCTTCTCCTTGTTCTATTGTGAAGACCTCCTGGAATCTCTTGTTGAGTTCTTCACACACCTCCTTGTCATTCTCTGTGTATCTGTTCTCCCCTTTCCGCAGCTTCATCACTTGTTCCTTCACTGCTGTTTTCCTCCTGATATGGCTGTGGAGCAGCTTTGGTTGGGTCTTGGCTTTACTCGCGATGTCATTTTCAAACTGTCTCTCTGCTTCCCTCCTCACTCTGATGTACTCATTTCTGGCCCTCTGGTACCTCTCCCTGCTCTCTGGTGTTCTGTTATTTCTGTAGTTTCTCCATGTTCTTTTACTCAGTTGTTTCGCTACCTTACATTCCTGGTTGAACCATGGGTTTTTCTGTTGTTTTTCGTTTTTCTCCTTTTGGACGGGGATAAACCTGTCTGCAGCTTCCTGGCACTTTTGGGTGACAATATCCATCATGACCTGCACATTCTTGTCTCTAAGTTCTGTTTCCCATGGTATTCCCATTAGGAAGTTCCTCATCTCGTCATATTTTCCTCTTCGGTAATTCAGTCTTTTCCCCTCCACTCCCATCCTTGGATAGGTTATCCCTACCTCCACCAAGTACTCAAAGGTCAGTACACTGTGGTCACTCATTCCTATGGGGGCTTCAACTTTGACTTCCCTTATTTCTGACTCATTTAGGGTGAATATTAAGTCGAGTCTAGCTGGTTCGTCATTGCCTCTCATTCTTGTGGGTTCCTTGACATGCTGGCTCAGAAAATTCCTTGTTGCCACTTCCAAGAGTTTAGCTCGCCACGTATCTGCACCACCATGTGGGTCCCCATTCTCCCAGTCTATCTTTCCATGGTTGAAATCACCCATGATTAAGAGTCTTGAGCCATTCCTGCAGGCAACTGAAGCTGCTCTCTCTATTATATTAATGGTTGCCATGTTGTTCCTATCAAACTCTTGTCTAGGTCTTCTGTCATTTAGGGGAGGGTTGTAAATGACTGTCACTATTATCTTAGGTCCACCCATTGTTATAGTTCCTGTTATGTAATCTCTGAATCCGTCACAGCCCGGAATTTCCATCTCATCAAAACTCCAGTCCTTCCTTATCAGCAGGGCCACTCCTCCACCTCCTCTCCCTTCCCTCTCTTTCCTTACTATATAGTAGTCCTTTGGAAACACAGCATCTGTTATGACTCCTGACAATTTTGTTTCTGTTAGTCCTATTACATCAGGGTTTTCTTCTTGCACCCTTTCTGCCAGTTCACTTGCTTTATTGGTAATCCCATCAATGTTTGAGTACATTACCTTGAAGCTCACTTTCTTATATCCAATTTCACCCACACTCCCTACAAGTGTAGGAGGTTGTTCTATGGTCCTTGCTACTTGGGTAGGCTCCTCCTCCTGTGAGGTAGTTGCCAGGGTTTCAGAGGGAGGTGGGGTGGGGGGTGGAGGGCTTAGGTCTTCCTCAGGCCTGCTTGGGTCAGGAAGAAGTCCTGGGGGTGAGGGAGCAGGGATTGCTTGGGGAGAGGGCACGCCCTCCTGCGGTGTAGTTGACAGGGGTTTGGAGGGAGGTGGAGTGGGGGATAGAGGGCTTTGGTCTTGCTCAGGCCTGCTTGGGGCAGGGAGAAGACCAGGGGTTGGGAAAGCAGGGGCTACTTGGGGTAAGGGGAGGGGGAGGATTTGGGTTTCATGATGGGCATTATGCAGGGGCAAGGAAGGGTTTGTGCTGGGGGTAGAGAGGGCCCTATTGGGTGGTGGACTGGGGTGTTGCATTCCCCCCTGGGGTTCCTGGGTTGCTGGATTGGGGTTCCCCACTCCCCTCTGGGATTGCTGGGTTGGAGGCTGAGGTTCCCTGGCTCTCTTCCCTCTCCTTGCGCCTTTTCCTTGCATCTGCTGCCCTTACTATCTCGTCTCTGGTCATGTCCCTCTGAACATATACCTCTTTGTAGTTCCTTGCATGCCTCAGTTTGTTCTTCCTTACTAGAATGTCCTCTTTGATGTCCTCGCTCTTGAATACTACCTTGATCAATCTTTTTTTGTCTCTGTTGTACTGGCCAATCCGGAAAAACTGTTCTACAGGCATTGTACAGGCATCTTAGAGAAGAGCTATTTCCGATTACAAAATGGCTATTTGACCTTTGAGAATTACCAAAAATATGGAAGGCTTTGGTGATCCCTGATCACCAAAGCCTTTGGTCGCCCAAATCGCTCTGTGTCCAGGGCTAGTCCCGGCTAGTGACGTTACTGATGGTGACTTACTAAAGTATTCTGACAATTTAGGATACTCTTGATAATTTAAACAGGAATACTATTGAATATGTATGAAAACAATATGAATGACGACTAATTTTTCTAAATTACTGAATTCTTTAAAATAATTCATTATACGTTGCTTTAAGACAAAGGTGGTGGCCAATTTGTATCTCAACCGCCTGTCCCAGGGTAGATGCCCCGTACTTGGGTCAGGTCAAACTACAACTTGACTCTAACTTTTGTTCAAAGGCGTAACCCACTGCCTCCCATATAATTACTTATTTTAAAACAGCTTCAGTTGTTACACAATGTCAGTTTCGTTATTGCTTTGTTGATCAATTTTTAATTTCAATGTTTCTTATCTGATATTTTGCATCATGAAGGCGCTGTCTACCAATTCAACGAGGTTAACTCTCCATGTGTGATCTTCCTCTTTCAAATCCCTTGTTTTCTGTCTAATTTTACCATGATATATGTCTCCTCTTGCTAGCAGGTGAGCTGTCAATATGTGTAATATCTCTACCAATCTTTGGAAGATATTCATGCATACATGTCAACAATTGTTCATCCTGCACTTGTTCATTGGCTTCCTTCAAAAATCTTTTCAAACGTCCAGTTTCTTAAACGAGGCATGCCATATTTTCTTCCCTCTCTATTTTTCCTTTTCTCATTGACTGATATATTTCAGTCACCCCTTGGATATATTTCAGTGGTGAGCACGTTTGTTAGTTTAGTCTCGGCAGTTGATATCACATTAGTGTTTACGTCACATTCGGATTAATTTGAAAGTCTATCAGCAATAGCTTACCTGATTTTCAGACTCTTCAGTGTTGCTCATTCCCTCTAATGGTAATCTTATAGTTTATGGATGAGCTAGAGGGTTGGGCTCGCGTGAATGGGTAGGCAATGTGTGTTTCGTAAATATAATTAATACTCCATTTCTCTGTTATCCAGTCCAGGATGGTTACACTGAACAGTTATATAGCAGCAGTGATTGTAATGGGGGTCAGCAGTGCACTTACAGTCAGTGAAAAATTGGAGGAACCTAAAGAGAAGGTTGTCATGATGGTGGATCAGGCGATGAGCCAGGTGGGCGAGATGGTGAGTCAGGTGGTGGATCATCATCTCATCGACTGTCACCTGGTGCTCATATCCACTACACGACATTCATACGTCGCGTCCAATATCCACAGGTGAATTACTTCCTCTTCCTCTTGAATTTCTAACTTGTGTATTTCTCCCGTCCATATGTATCTCAAACGCTGCTCAACATTCCCATGACAGCTGTACCAATCTCAAATAAAAAATAATTAATTATTAACTTAGTATAAAATACGTTATCACCGCCATAAAAGATATCATTAACTGATTTCCTGTTTTTATCGCTTTTAAACTCTCTACTCTCTTAATCTCTCTAACTTAATATCCGGTTTTTAAAAGTTACATTTGCTACGAACGTGAAAATTCAAGCGTTTATTCATTACCAAAAGAGCGAGGTTCTCACCTTCGGGTTGAACTTTGTACCTGAATTTACCTGAGAGCCGCCATCTTTCTAGTGGCCTCGACGAGGACAGGAAGCCGGCGTCTTATCAAAGAACTCCCCATTAGTGACACTTGGAACCAATAATTAATTATGTACAGAGCCAGAGGTGTGTGTAGGGAGAGTGTGGCCATGGCAAGCCTCTTACTTCTGACCACCTCACTGTAGCGACCAAGCCTCTTACTTCTGACCACCTCACTGTAGCGACCAAGCCTCTTACTTCTGACCACCTCACTGTAGCGACCAAGCCTCTGACTTCTGACCACCTCACTGTAGTGACCAAGCCTCTGACTTCTGACCACCTCACTGTAGCGACCAAGCCTCTTACTTCTGACCACCTCACTTTAGTGACCAAACCTCTTACTTCTGACAACCTCACTGTAGCGACCAAGCCTCTGACTTCTGACCACCTCACTGTAGCGACCAAGCCTCTTACTTCTGACCACCTCACTGTAGCGACCAAGCCTCTTACTTCTGACAACCTCACTGTAGCGACCAAGCCTCTTACTTCTGACCACCTCACTGTAGCGACCAAGCCTCTTACTTCTGAAGACCTTACTGTAGCGACCAAGCCTCTTACTTCTGACCACCTCACTGTAGTGACCAAGCCTCTTACTTCTGACCACCTCACTGTAGTGACCAAGCCTCTGACTTCTGACCACCTCACTGTAGCGACCAAGCCTCTTACTTCTGACCACCTCACTGTAGCGACCAAGCCTCTTACTTCTGACCACCTCATTGTAGTGACCAAGCCTCTTACTTCTGACCACCTCACTGTAGCGACCAAGCCTCTTACTTCTGACCACCTCACTGTAGCGACCAAGCCTCTTACTTCTGACCACCTCACTGTAGCGACCAAGCCTCTGACTTCTGACCACCTCACTATAGCGACCAAACTTCTGACTTCTGACCACCTCACTGTAGCGACCAAGCCTCTTACTTCTGACCACCTCACTGTAGCGACCAAGCCTCTGACTTCTGACCACCTCACTGTAGTGACCAAGCCTCTTACTTCTGACCACCTCACTGTAGCGACCAAGCCTCTTACTTCTGACCACCTCACTAGAGCGACCAAGCCTCTTACTTCTGACCACCTCACTGTAGCGACCAAGCCTCTTACTTCTGACCACCTCACTGTAGCGACCAAGCCTCTTACTTCTGACCACCTCACTGTAGCGACCAAACCTCTGACTTCTGACCACCTCACTGTAGCGACCAAACTTCTGACTTCTGACCACCTCACTGTAGCGACCAAACCACTGACTTCTGACCACCTCACTGTAGCGACCAAACCTCTGACTTCTGACCACCTCACTGTAGCGACCAAACTTCTGACTTCTGACCACCTCACTGTAGCGACCAAGCCTCTTACTTCTGACCACCTCACTGTAGTGACCAAACCTCTGACTTCTGACCACCTCACTGTAGCGACCAAGCCTCTGACTTCTGACCACCTCACTGTAGCGACCAAGCCTCTGACTACTGACCACCTCACTGTAGCAACCAAGCCTCTGACTTCTGACCACCTCACTGTAGCGACCAAACCTCTGACTTCTGACCACCTCACTATAGCGACCAAACCTCTGACTTCTGACCACCTCACTGTAGCGACCAAACTTCTGACTTCTGACCACCCCACTGTAGCGAACAAGCCTCTGAATTCTGACCACCCCACTGTAGCGACCAAGTGTAGACCACTGTTATCAGCACCAGGTGCTGAAAACATTACATATTCAATGATCGCACACGCAGGTCCTGCTGGAGAACAAGGAATATTTTGTACGTTATCAATGCCTCTTGGCAGCAAGGCAAACTACCGACCTCTTGGAGGAAACCCGATGTCATTTCGATTCCTAAGCCGAAAGAACCTGGCAATTACAGGCCCATTTCATTACCATCATGCATCAGTAAAACTGCAAAACGGATGGTCTTAAATAGGCTACTGTGGAAGACTGGAGACCTTCATAAACACATATTTGGCTTCACTAGAGGAGTAGGTACTGCCAACTGCTAAGCAACATTACTAGGAACAGTTATTTCAGGTCGGCTATAGTGATCTTCCTTGATCTAGAAATAACATTTTAACTTTCAAGCCCACAAGCAATTTTGCACACCTTAGTTAAAATATGTGTAAAGGGAAATATGCTAGCATGAATTCAAGATTACCTAAGTCACAGGTATGCCAGAGTAAAGCTGCAAGGACAAGTGTCGGACTACAACTTGCATATTATGGGACTCCACAAGGAGGAGACCTCAGTCCTAGTCTTTTTAACATCCTTATGGAAAACCTCATTACCAGGACATTTGCAGATGGTGTTTAATTTCTAAGCTATCCTGATGATATGGCATTAGTCATAACAGGTCCTTCACTTCTAAATAAAGCACAAGGGGTGTTAGATAAAGTAACATCTGAATGCAGCATTTTAGGGCTAAAAATATCTGCACAGACGTCTAAGGCAACGAGACTAGGTGGCAACACTCCAGACAGGCATCTAAGCATTCAAGACGTTAACCTTCAGTGGGTTACACAATATCAATATCTCGGAATGTGGATAGATTCTAAAATGACATTCAATAAGCAAATTCAATATCTGAAGGAGAAAGCAAAATCACAACTGAATATAATGAGAGCAATAAAATGCAAGAATGAGCATAATGAGAGCAAGTAAATGAATGTCTTACCAAGCAGCGTGGATTCTTCCTCGTCAGGCTGCGAAAAATTCGCAAACTGAACCCTGGTGTTATCAAGCAGTGGTACACTAGGAATGGAACGATCATTGTAAAGAAGGAAAGTGCAGGAAAAAGATATGAAATAAAGTGTGACCAACAACTACTGGCCTTCTCTAATGATTGTGGTATATCTGAAAACCAGAATCCGCCCAATGTCAATACTGAAAATTACTCTTGAGTGTCAGAGCCTAACATAACTTAATCTAATCTTGTCCAAGGTGCTGTCTCTGCCTTACCGTTTAACTAATGTTCTCTCATCCATAAAAGTTCCTAAGTAACCAGTTAAGTCTCCATAAATTTTACTCATATATATAATCGTACCCTGTTCTTTATAAATTTTAAACTGAATTGTTATTTGATTTATATGTCATTTATTGAAATTAATTAATGAGCTCACTTTGTTTTCTTAATGTTCATACTAATTATAGGTTCATAACTAAGCTATATAAAATTAATTATCTTTAAGATTATTTTACTTTACGATTATTATTTGTCTTATTATTTTTGTTATATATTAATCTTGTCAGTCTACTGATTTTTTGTTTTCTCTCTTTACCTAACTTTGGTATCCTTCCTGGCTATTTACGGTGATCTTTACTCTACTTCTAATTGTTTTTAATTTTTGTGTACTTGCATTTATTGTTGTGTTTTGCTATAATTACTTTCTATCTACATCAGATTTAATATTTAACTGTTCCTGTAATTTGCTTGTCTTATTGTATCATGATATTATTGCATCTACATGCATACTGATATTGATCCTGGTCGAAATCTTCTGTCTCATATCTACACCAATCAGTACATTGGTCATCATTATTGCAGGTATTACACAGCAAATCTTGCAAAAAACAAACTACCAAATAGCACCTGCTTATCAGTTTACAACCAAAATGGTAGATCACTTGGTAAACATTTTGATGATATAAATGCACTACTCACAGCACTAGGTACTAAATTATCATTCATCATTTTAACAGAAATTTGGCTAAGTAAAGACTATACCCAACTCTACAACTTAGCTGGTTATAAAGCCATTCACAACTGCAGGCCTAATAAAAAAGGAGGTGGCACAGCAATATATTACCAAGAAACCTTCATCTGCAATAGTGTCATTAGTGATCGAGACGACTATTGTGAATATACCTTTGTCAAGTTCTCCAGTAAATCCCTTAAATCCTCCTTGACTATCGGTGCCATCTATAGATTTCCCAATACCAATATAGCTTCATTCTCAGATAACTAAAGAATCTTATCATGAATAACAATCTCAACAAAAATCACATAATTCTAGGAGGTGATTTCAATATTGACCTGGGTCTACAAAATAACCCTCAAGTTGATTATTTCCGTAACAGCAAGAACTCCTGTATGCTAATCACCACAATCACCAAGCCCACCCGAGTCACTCAAACATCTGCCACTACCTTGGATCACTTATGGACTAATATAACAGCTCCCCTTGCATCTGGTATAATCTATGACAGAACAACTGACCACTATCCTACCTTCCTTATAGCAAACATGGACATAACACCACCAGAAAGCAAGAAACTCACATTCAGGGTACACAGTGAAGCGTCTATAGGCAACCTCTCAAATGCACTTCACAATATTAACTGGGAATCTGAATTCAATAATACACAGGATATAAACTCATTAGCTAACCATTTTCTCTCCAAAACTCTAAGCCTCTACAACACTCACTGTCCCCTCCTTACCAAACAAGTAACTGACAAAAGAATAAACAATCCGTGGCTCACAAGTGGCATTTTCAAATCAATCAACAAAAAAACATGAATATGAAAAGAAATTTAGGATTGGCCTAGTTACAAAGGAAGTAGTTAAAAGGTATTCATCAGTGATTACCAGTATCATAAGAAAAGCTAAACTTTCATATTATCAGAATAGATTCAAAGAAGCAAAAGACAACATAAAAAAGCACATGGAAAACTATCTCTAATATCCTAGGAACTAAACAACACTTCCACAACCAGATAACACTCTCTAAGGATTGCTTTACACCGTCAACTGATTTAGAAATGGCAAATGAATTTAATAGCTTCTTTTCATCGGTTAGTGCTAACCTTGTCAGGAAAATCCCTCAGACTCAGACACATATCAACACATATCTCTCAGGCAGCTATCCAAACTCTCTTCTCCTTGCACCAGTCAGCCCGACAGATGTTGTGTCCATCATACACTCACTAAAACCAAAGCTGGGAACATCAGTGAAATCCCATCCATTGTATACAAGAGCGCCTCCCATGCCCTTGCGCCACCCATAGCTCTGCTGTTCAACAAATCCCTACTGTTATACCTTCCCTGATATCCTTAAAAAAGCAAGAGTAACGCCAGTTCATAAAGGAGGCAATCCGGCAGACATAAACAATTATAGACCAATATGAAACCTACTCATACTATCAAAAATATGTGAAAAAATGATCTACAAACAGCTCTACTCCTGCCTCGTAAAATTCGACATACTCAGCCCCTGTCAGTTTGGCTTCTGCTCCCAGAAGAGTATCAACGGTGCAATTATTAGTCTCCTTGATATAATTAACTCAGCACTTGACAAAAGTGAGTTTCCGATTGGACTCTTCATTGACCTGAGAAAGGCCTTTGATACTGTTAATCACAACTACCTCTTACGTAAACTCCATCATTATGGAATTCGAGGTCATGCCCTGGACTATATTCAATCCTATCTTAGTGATAGACACCAATGTGTAGCCATCAATGATATAACCTCTCCCACTCTACCAATAACCGTTGGAGTGCCACAGGGACTCCAATCTTGGGACCTCTCTTATTTCTTATATACATCAATGATCTGCCTAATGTCTCTAACATTCTTAAACCTATATTGTTTGCTGATGATACTACCCTCATCTACTCAAACCCCAACACACATACACTAAATAATGTTGTTAATTATGAACTAAAAAAATCCACTTATGGATGTCAGCCAACAAACTAACACTGAACATAAAAAAGACCTACTACATCTTATTTGGAAGCAAATCAACAAATGCAATACAGCTTCAGATCAAGCTGTCAATGCAATCAATCAGAGCTACCAATGCGCTTTAATATACCTACTAATCTCTCCTCATCTCCTTTTTCTTTTTTCTTGCAATGTTTCTGTTATCATTTTATTAATTCTGCTTGAATTTACCTGCAAAAATTATCTGTTAGATTTAGGACCTGCCCAAAACGCTGTGCGTACTAGTGGCTTTACAAGATTGTAAATACCATTCTATGTATCGTCACAAACCCAGTGTACCTTCTTGTATATAAATAAATATAATAAATAAATAAAATAAAACAAGCAATCACAGGGACCCGTCTAGGAGCGGAACACAAAATGTTAAGAATGTTTTACATACACGCCGTTCATTCCCTAGTTGATTATGCAGCTCCTGCCTTACTCACTCTTTCTCCTGGCCAGGGGACAGACGTTGTGGTTATTCAAAATGATGCAATGCGTGTCATAACGGGCTCCCAGATGGACTAAAATATTGAACCTAAGATTAGAAGCCAAGCTAACGTCGATTGAAATAAGGGTAAATGGGATTGCTGCGTGCATGCTGACCAAGATATTGACTAGACCTAGAATCAGTTCACTTAAAGGTAAAACCACTGGAGCACTAACTCGGGACAGAAGAACCTCCAATAGGAACAGGTGGACCCATTGTGCAATAAACACCATCAATACATTAGATATAACAAAAACAGTCACTGAGACGGGTGTCAACGAAATACATGCAGACTTTGTTAGGCAAACCCCACTTGGGAATCGCTGCCAGCAGATTTTAAGATTATGGTTCTTGATGGAAAAAAGAACCAGACAAGTCCTCGTCTGCTACGTAATATTGCATAGATGCATATAGAAGCAAACTTGGCATCTGACAGCTTCACATACTTTATAGATGGATCAGTAGACCAGCAGGGACAAGAAAGCAGAGCAGAAGTTACGGCAGGAAATTCTGTAAATAATTGGAGACTCTCAAACGGGTGTTCGACTTTACACACAGAGTTGCTAGCCATTCAAAAGGTTTTGGAATATGCTCTTGCCGAACACCAACAACATGTTATCATACTACAGATTCCAGAACTGCCATTGAAATCTTGCAACAAGAACACATACGTGACAACATCCATCTGATCACAGATGTCATATCATTAATGCAAATGCTCAAATGTCAAGGCCGTCGGGTACTTATCAACTGGGTGGCAAGTCATGTGAGAATAATAGGAAATGACATTGCAGATGAAGCTGCAAATCTTGCAACTAAGAGAAGAAATGAAGACATTTACATACCACAGAGTCTATCACTGATTAAGAAAGTAATTAGAAATAGAGTAATGCAAAAGATGTAATACGACCACAACACAACAGTTCCAACATCAGGATCTGTGGGTTGGTACAAGAATTCAACCAACTACGAACGACTTAGTCTGATGAAAGGGAGCAGTAGAACAACAGACGTACACTTACATTATATCAGGCATGGATACCCATGTGCATGGGGAATAGGCTTACAGGGTCCAGAAGATGACAGGAAATATCAGCACTGTGGAGATATGCCCGACAGACCACCGAAACATTATTTGACACAGTGCGCAGTTACAAACTCAATAAGATTTCAACTTAGATTCAACTGAGCAGAAGAAGTTGTTAAACACATGGGGCAAAATCTTTCTGAAGCGACCATAAGAGTCATAAATACTCATACTCCGCCTAAGTAAAACAGAAACAAGTAACACTTAGCGGGTCTGTCAAAGGATTAGGGCCTGCGCAAGAATATCCCACCAAAAAATATATATATATTATTGTAAATCACTATTTAAAGGCAGGCTCGGAGACCTAAACGTTTTACAAGAGGAGGTGAATGTTTGCCTTTACAAAGGCTGTGTTAGAAAGAATTATGTTAAAGTTCCAGATTTTTTAAAAGATGATTTTAATGGACTAAGAAATTTCATGGTTGGAGGAGATTGGGCAGACCTGGGCATGGGGAGGGGGGGGGGCGGTTCTGGAGTGAGACGTGAACCAAGAGATGTGTGATGTAAGAAGGTATTTCAATGTGGATTCAAATTATAACATATTTTAAAATATTCTAAGCAAAATACAGTGTGACGATAATCTCTTTCAAGAGAGATTGAGCCTGCTCTTCCCTATATCATTCACGTCATTTTACAAGTACAAGATACTATATTGAAGATACGTCCACCAGTATCACAAAACATTTTGCCCAGGAAGCAAAGCGTACCTTGCACCACCCGACATGCCGGCTCCGCCCGTCGTCAACGAGCAAACTACCCATTCTCCGCCTGCCTGCTCCTGATTGGCTGGTGTATCGCCGACAACACCTGCACCTGCACTCACGCCCTCTACCTGAGTCGACGTCTGGGCCAGCTCACGCCGTACTCCTCAGAATATCTTTGTGCTCTTAGGAGTTGACATCTCTCTCTGGTAGACTAAGCCCTGGCTGTCGTGTACTATGGGAGGTGGCAGCTTTAGCCAATATTCTCGGCACCTGATTATCATTATTATTGTCTTGCACTTCATTTTATTTTAGAGTAAATTTCACATTCATTAATTATTCATGTTGTTTTGTTTGTTGACTTGTTTTGAATTTTACGTAAGCCAAGGGATTGTCTTTGTTCATGTCTTGTTTTCTAAAGTAATTAAAATTTCATTGTTTATATTTAGTGTTTTGCGTGTCTTCCCATTACCTTACCACAGACAAACAGGCAAGCAGTCTCTTTTTTTTTCTGTTAGTGTGACAAGGCATTGCCACCTGCCATTGGAGGACTGCCGAACATCAACACTCCAACACTTTACCGTCACAACAGAAACGTAGTGTACCATACTAAATGAATAGATCGAATAATAATGACCCGATAAGGATACCAATGAATCTGACGAACCTTAAATATAAAAATAAAGCTTGGTACAAAAGAATTAATAATGGGTTCTCCATTTCCTACAAAAGCGTGTTCACTTCTTGTAGCTGCCTCATTAATTCCTGTACCAGACTTTTAATTTCATTTACCTGCCTTTTGCCTTCCTGAAGCAGGTTCTTCACTTCTGGTAGCAAGTTATTCACATTCTATAGCAGGTTTTAAACTTCCTGTAGCAAACTCTTCCCTTCCTGTAGCAGGCACTTCATTTCATTTAGCAGACACTTCACTTTCTGTAGCAGACTCTTCATTTCTGGTAACAGACTCTTCACTTCCTGTAGCAGACTGACTCTTCACTTCCTATAGCAGCATCTTCACTAACTGCAGGAGTTTCGTCACTTAGCAACAAAACCCTTTTGGTTTCCATAGTCTCAAGTCACTTATGATTTCCAATTTGATGTTACCAGTTTCCTGCGCCTGCTGTATTAGATACTGTTTCTCCCACAGACGTCTCAGTGCTGGTGGGATGTCTAGTGTGGTACTGGTGACAGGACTGTCGTTTAACCAGGACCAGCTGAACCAGGACCAGCTGAACCAGGACCAGCTGAACCAGGACCAGGACCTACAGAACCATCTGAAGCAGGGGCTTTGGGGAGACGCCAGAACCACCTGTCGAGGACTCATTCTTGACCTCACAGTATCCAGTAATACGACCGTTTTACTTCGGTAAATACTATAAAATTGTTCAGAAATTCAAAGCGAAAATACTAGATGTTTTAATTTCTTCGGGAGAGCTACATCCAAAATATTATATTTACTTTTAATGGAATATCAGTATTAGGGCACTAGAGGACAATCTTTCGTATCATAGAGCAGTGAGCTTCCAAGTGTTGCTGTCACTGGTCAGAAACATATTTGTTCTGTCACTGGTCAGAAACATAATTGTTCTGTCACTGGTCAGAAACATAATTGTTCTGTCACTGGTCAGAAAAAAATATTCTGTGATAGATCAGAAAAAAATATTCTCTTACTGTTCTGAAACAAAATGTTTTGTCACTGTTCAGAAACAAAATATTATGTCTCTGGTCAGAAGCACAATATTATGTAACTGGTCAGAAAAAAAATTCTTTATCAGGTCAGATACAAAATATTCTACCACTGGACAGAAACAAAATATTCTGTGTCTGGCAGAAACAGAATATTCTGTCTCTGGCAGAAACAAAATATTTTGTAACTGGTGTTAAGTATACAGTCTAAATACAGTCCTCACCCGACCATTAAAAGTCATACACCATGTAAATAGCCAAGAAAGTGACTAGTTTCGTTCCATAACATATAGAGGGTGGCGAGATGCCAAAGATCTGAATTATTTGTTGTTAAATTCGTTGTGAAGGTGACAGTGAGCACTGCAGCAAATATGGCGGGGTTCAGATCAGGGAGGAGGTGACAATATGGTGGGGCTCAGATCAGGGAGGAGGTGACAATATGGTTGGGCTCAGATCAGGGAGGAGGTGACAATATGGTGGGGCTCAGATCAGGGAGGAGGTGACAATATGGCGGGGTTCAGATCAGGGAGGAGGTGACAATATGGTGGGGCTCAGATCAGGGAGGAGGTGACAATATGGCGGGGCTCAGATCAGGGAGGAGGTGACAATATGGCGGGGTTCAGATCAGGGAGGAGGTGACAATATGGCGGGGTTCAGATCAGGGAGGAGGTGACAATATGGCGGGGTTCAGATCGGGGAGGAGGTGACAATATGGTGGGGCTCAGATCAGAGAAGAGGTGACAATATGGCGGGGTTCAGATCAGGGAGGAGGTGACAATATGGCGGGGTTCAGATCGGGGAGGAGGTGACAATATGGTGGGGCTCAGATCAGAGAAGAGGTGACAATATGGCGGGGTTCAGATCAGGGAGGAGGTGACAATATGGCGGGGTTCAGATCAGGGAGGAGGTGACAATATGGCGGGGTTCAGATCAGGGAGGAGGTGACAATATGGCGGGGTTCAGATCAGGGAGGAGGTGACAATATGGCGGGGCTCAGATCAAGGAGGAAGTGACAAATATGGCGGGACTCAGATCAGGGAGGAGGTGAGAAATTCCTGCCAATACTCCAGAAGCGTTGATGAGGTGTCTTCTGATTGTGTTAAAACTGATTAGTCGGATGCGGAGTGTCCAATTTGACCAATCAGAGAGCGTGGTGTGACGTAGTGAGACATCGGCAGTCGATGTCACTAGCCACCTCGGGATGAACGTGATAGGTCATCCGATGTCACTAGCCACCTCGGGATGAACGTGATAGGTCGCCCGTTGTCACTAGTCACCTCGCGATGAACGTGATAGGTCGCCCGCTGTCACTAGTCACCTTGGGATGACCGTGATAGGTCGCCCGTTGTCACTAGTCACCTCGCGATGAACGTGATAGGTCGCCCGCTGTCACTAACCACCACGGGATGAACGTGATATGTCGCCGCTCTCACTAGTCACCTCGGGATGAACGTGATAGGTCGCCTCGCTTGCCAGTCCTTCATCTTGAGGTTATCTTGAGATGATTTCGGGGCTTAGAGTCCTCGCGGCCCGGTCCTCGACCAGGCCTCCTTTTTGGAACACAACCCTCCCCCCCCCAGGAAGCAGCCCATAGCAGCTGTCTAACTCCCAGGTACCTATGTACTGCTAGGTAACAGCGGCATCAGGGTGTAAGAAACTCATTGAAAACTTCCCATTTGCTTCCGCCTCCACCTGAGATCTAACCCGGAACCTCAGGACTACGAATCCGAAGTGCTGTCTACTCAGCTGTCAGGCCCCTTAGGTGAGGTTTAAGACAAGAAAAAGAACATTACTTTACTCAGTACTCGAGAGGCAATGTGGAGGAGCTGCTTGTCAACTTCAACAACTTCAACTTTTGGCGACAAAGGTCGCAAAAAGCTAACGTCGGTACTCCTGTGTGGCCCAGTAGATGGTGCTGAGAGATCGAGAGTCGATCCGCGGACCGCACCAAGTAAGACCTGTGAGAAGCGTGCAGGTGGCAAGTCCTGGTGTTAGAGTCTCAGCAGCATAGCAGTCCTGGAAAGAGCAACTACTGAGCTACAGCTCTTCTACAGAGAAGAAGGGGACCAGTATTCCTGCATGGAAGACGGATTAGTTGAAGGTCTGGGAGACCTTAACCTAATCCTAGCGAGATCGTCTCAGATAAGTCGTCAGTAGTTAGTCAACCAGTTGCTATAAGAGAACTACCGTGGTTTTGCTAAACAGGAGAAGAGGAACTTTGCAGGTAACACACAAGTCGCCAGTGGAGCATCTACCAACTTCAACAGGCTATTACGACAGCAGCCTTTGCTCTTTAATAGTAAGGTAGACTAAATTTCTTTGCCAATTCCCCCCAAGTTTGATAGGACGTGAATACAATTTATCCTATGTTTGAGGAATGATTTATTGCGTCGGTGTCCGCGGATACATAGGTTGGAGACTCGGGAGTGTTATAATTTGCTACAGCGTTGCTAGGCCTAGTGTTGGACACTTTCCTGGTGAGTGACTGAGGTGCTTCCCATAAGTGGACAGTGACACTGGTGAGAGGGGGGAGAAAGACCTGGGGAGTGCCACATTGGTCAGAAACAAAATATTCTCTCACTGATTAGACCAAAATATTCTGTCTGGTCAGAAACAAAATATTTTGTCACTGTGTCCAAATCTAAACATTCTGCCTCCAGTCAGAAACAAGATACTCTACTCCAGAGAGAAACAAGATGCTCTACCACCAGTCAGCAACACGAAGCTCTGCCACCAGTCCGAAACACAAAGCTCTGCCACCAGAAACAAGAGACTCTGCCGTGCTAGTGGAGCGCTGGAAGACTTCACCGCTGAAGGGTGCTAGTGGAGTGCTGGAACACATCACCGCTGGAGCGTGCTAGTGGAGCGCTGGAAGACTTCACAGCTGGAGCGTCCTAGTGGAGTGTTGGAAGACTTCACAGCTGGAGCGTGTTAGTGGAGCGTTGGAAGCCTTCACAGCTGGAGCGTGCTAGTGGAGCGCTGGAAGATTTCACAGCTGGAGCATGTTAGTGGAGCGCTGGAAGACTTCACAGCTGGAGCGTGCTAGTGGAGCGCTGGAAGACTTCACAGCTGGAGTGTGCTAGTTGAGCGCTGAAAGACTTCACAGCTGGAGCGTGCTAGTGGAGCGCTGGAAGACTTCACAGCTGGAGTGTGCTAGTTGAGCGCTGAAAGACTTCACCGCTGGAGCGTGCTAGTGGAGCGCTGGAAGACTTCACCACTGGAGCGTGCTAGTTGAGCGCTGAAAGACTTCACAGCTGGAGCGTGCTAGTGGAGCGCTGGAATACTTCACCACTGGAGCGTGCTAGTGAGGGGGTAGTGGGGTGATGAAGACGTACGCCGTACGGTGATGAAGCGTAGAGATAGGAACGGGAACGCCACAGAACTTGGCGCAGTATGCCCAGGAATCTTAGAGTGGAGTAGGAATCCCTTCACCAGCAAGCCAGCATCTCCAGTGACGAATATAACAGAAACATCCCACAAACCCACCTCTCGATCATTCCCCCCTCCCAACCAGGCGAGACCCATCCCCATACAAAGCGCCCCCCATGCTCCTCGACCCCAGGCCCCCCATGCCCTCCTTCCCCATCCCCTCCCCCCCCCCCGTCCCCAGGCCCTCCCTGTTCTCGCACCCCATGCCCTCCCCAGTATCCCCACCCCAAGCTCTCCCTCTTACCACATCCCCCCCTTCCTTTCTGCCGCCCCACCATAGGCTCCCCTTCCCTCCCTTACCCAACCCCAAGCTCTCTCTCCTACCACACCCCTCCTAATCCCTGCCATCTCACCCCAGGCTTCCCTTTATCCTTCAACCAATGACCTCCCACCTACCCCCCCCCACCCTCTCACATGCCCCTACTCCTCCCCCATCCCAAGCCCAAATTGACCCCCAACCTCAAACCCCTTCTGCTTCAACACCCGAGATCCTCCTAGCTTCCCCATACAGGATCTTCCCAGCCATCTCTAACCCAAGATCCCCAAGGTACACCTTCCTTGGCCCTCCCACCCTGGACACCGCTTGCCCCCCCCCCCCTCCCATCCCCATTTCAGTGGACCCAACAGAATCTAAGGATGGAAGGAAGAGTCAATTTCAAAATAATGTTCTCGAACATAGATGGGATTACAAGCAAGACAAGTGAACATAAAGAAAGAGCACAAGAAGGGGATCCGGATGTAATTGGACTCACAGAAACAAAACTCTCAAGAATTATAACGGATGTGGTGTTTCCCCAGGAATACATTGCAATAAGGAGAGAGAGGGAAGGAAGGGGGGAGGAGGTAGAGTGGCCTTACTGATAAGAAAGAAGTGGAGTTTCAAGGAGATGGTTATCCCCATCTGTGAAGTGTCTAAAGACTACATAGCAGGTACCATGACGATAGGAGGTCCAAGAATAGTGGTATCAGTGATATATAACCCTCCACCAACCGACAGAAGACCCAGGCAAGAGTATGACAGAAACAACATTGCAGTTAACACTATTATTGAGAGAGTAGCCACAGCTGCCTATAGAAATAGATCTCATCTGCTCATGATGGGGGATTTCAATCACGGAAGGATAGACTAGGAAAACAAGGAACCGCATGGAGGTGAGGAAACATGAAGAACTAAACTGTTCGAGGTGGAGACAAGAAACTTTTTAAGTCATCATGTTAGAAGATCCACAAGAATGGGAGGCAATGAGGAACCATCGAGACTCGACCTATAGTTTCACTCTAAATGACTCCGACATAAGGGAAATCGGATTTGAAGCCCCTGTGGGAATGAGTGATCACAGTGTACTGATGTTTGAGTATTTGGTCGAAGGTTTAATGTACACAAGGAAGGGGCCCAGAAAACAAAAGGCTGGCATTCCGAAAGGAAAACTATGATGAGATAAGAAAATTCCTAACAGATATAACTTGGGAAACAGAGCTCGGAGGAAAGACGGCCAAAGTCATGATGGATTTCATCACACAGAAGTGTTAGAAGGCAACAGACAAGTTCGACCTAGTCCAAAAGGAAAAAATGAAGTACAGATGAGAAACCCAAGGTTAAATCAAAGATGTAAGCTAGCAAAGCATCTAAGTGCAAGGGCACGGAGAAACTATAGAAATAATAGTACTCTAGAGAGTAGAGAAAGGTACCAGAGTGCCAGGAATTAATACGTCTGGGTGAGAGGAGAGGCAGAAAGGCAATATGAAAATGACATAGCAAGCATAACAAA
Source organism: Procambarus clarkii (assembly GCF_040958095.1). Lineage (NCBI taxonomy): Eukaryota > Metazoa > Arthropoda > Malacostraca > Decapoda > Cambaridae > Procambarus > Procambarus clarkii. Next base: position 10,924,156 of record NC_091222.1, read on the forward strand.
GACTCAACCAAAATTACTGCACAGCCACATCAGGAGGAAAACAACAGTGAAGGAACAAGTAATGAAGCTGAGGATAGGGGCAGACAGATTCAGTATAAACTACAATAGAGTATGTGTGGAACTCAATAAGAAATTCCAGGATATCTTCACATTAAAGCAAGGAGAAGTTCCAGAGATATGAGAGGGAATCAATAACCAGGCACCACTAGAGGACTTTGGGATTACAAGTGAGGAGGTGAGGAATCTTTTGCTTGAGTTGGATGTGACAAAGGCCATAGGCCCGGATGGAATCTCCCCTTAGATACTATAGGAAGGAGCATAAGCACTGTGCTTGCCACTCTCCATAGTGTATAACAAATCACTGGTAACAGGGGAGCGGTCAAAAACTTGGAAGACTGCTAATGTAGTCCAGATATACAAAAAGGGGGATAGGCAAGAGGCACTAAACTACAGGCCAGTTTCCCTAACTTGCACACCTTGCAAGTTGATTAGAAAGATTGTGCGAAAAAAGCTAGTGGAATATCTGGAGCGAAAGAACTTTGTAACACATCATCAGTATGGGTTCAGGGATGGCAAGTCCTGCCTCACAGGATTAATTGAATTCTACGACCAGTTAACGAAAATCAGGCAAAAGAGAGAGGGGTGGGCAGACATCGTATTTTTGGATTGCAGGAAAGCCTTTGACACAGTACCACACCAGAGACTAGTGCACAAGCTGGAGATGCAGGCAGGCGTGAAAGGGTAGGTACTCCACTGGATAAGGGAGTACCTAAGCAACAGAAGACAGCGAGTCACTGTGAGGGACGAGATCTCAGATTGGCGAGACGTCACCAGTGGAGTCCCATAGGGTTCAGTCCTTGGACCTATACTGTTTCTGATATATGTGTGAATGCTCTCCCAGAGGGAATAGACTCGTTCCTCTCAATGTTTGCTGATGACGCAAAGATTATTCGGAGGATTAAGTCAGAGGAAGATAGTATGAGGCTACGAGACGATCTAGACAAACCGAATGAATGGTCCAACAAATGGTTACTACAGTTCAACTCGAGCAAATGTAAGGTAATGAAATCAGGCGGTGGAAAGAGGAGGCCAGAAACAAAACACCGAATGGGAGATGATGTCGTCCATGAAACGGACAGAGAGAAAGTTCTAGGAGTTGATATCACACCAAACCTGTTTCCTGAAGCGCACATAATTTTTTTAAAATCGGCGGCGTATGCGAGGCTGGCTAACATCAGAACTGCTTTAAGGAACCTGTGTTGTAAATCATGTAGAACCTTTGTATACCACATATGTAAAACCAATCCTGGAGTATGTGGGACCCAGAACGGAGCCCATGCCTTGTCAAGCACAGGACTAAGCTGGAAAAAGTACAAAGATATGCTACTAGGCTAGTCCCAGAACTAGGAGGCATGAGTTACGAGGAAAGGCTGCACGAAATAAACCCAACGTCACTGGAAGATAGAAGAGCTCGGGGAGACATGATCACTACCTACATAATTCAAAGTGGAATCGACAGGGTATATAAGATAAATTGTTTAACACGGGGGTACTCGAACTTGTTTAACACAGGGGGGGGGGTTTACTGGAAGGGGATTCAGGTGGAAACTGAGTACCCAAATGAGCCACAGGGACGTTAGAAAGAACTTTTTTAGTGTCAGAGTAGTTAACATATGAAATGCATTAGGTAAGGATGTGGTGGAGGCAGACTCCATACACAGTTTCAAATGTTGTTATGATACAGCCCAGTAGGCTCAGGAATCTGAACACCAGTTGATTGACAGTTGAGAGGCGGGACCAAAGAGCCAGAGCTCAACCCCTGCAAACACAACTAGGTGAGTACACGGAAGCGTCCATCATAAACAATAAAGCACCAGACAGCATGAACATACACGTCAAGTGTGCTACACACAGATGCGTCCACCTTACCTTGAGGTTACCTTGAGGTGCTTCCGGGGCTTAGCGTCCTCGCGGCCCGGTCGTCGACCAGGCCTCCTGGTTGCCGGACTGATCAACTAGGCTGTTGGACGCGGCTGCTCGCAGCCTGACGTATGAGTCACAGCCTAGTTGATCAGGTGTCCTTTGGAGGTGCTTATCCAGTTCTCTCTTGAACACTGTAAGGGGTAGGCCAGTTATGCCCCTTATGTGTAGTGGAAGCGTGTTGAACAGTTTCGGGCCTCTGATGATGATAGAGTTCTCTCTCAGAGTACCTGTTGCACCTTTGCTTTTCAACGGGGGTATTCTGCACATCCTGCCATGTCTTCTGGTCTCATGTGATGTTATTTCTGTGTGCAGGTTTGGGATCAGCCCCTCTAATATTTTCCACGTGTAAATTATTATGTACCTCTCCCGCCTGCGCTCAAGGGAGTACAGTTTTAGGCTCTTTAGTCAGTCCCAATAGTTTAGATGTTTTACTGAGTGGATTCTAGCAGTAAAGGATCTCTGCACGCTCTCCAGGCCAGCAATTTCTCCAGCTTTGAAAGGGGCTGTCATTGTGCAGCAGTACTCCACTCTAGAGAGCACAAGCGTTTTGAAAAGTATCATCATCGGTATAGCATCTCTAGTGTGAAAAGTTCTTGTTATCCAACCTCTCATTTTTCTTGCAGTTGTGACGGCTACTTTATTGTGTTCTTTAAAGGTAAGGTCTTCCGACATGAGTACACCCAGATCCTTTACATTGCCTTTTCGTTCTATGTTATGATTTGCCTGAGTTTTGTACGTGGTTTCCGTTTTTATATTTTCATTTTTTCCATAGCGCATGAGCTGGAACTTATCTTCGTTAAACACCATATTATTTTCTGTAGCCCATAGAAAGACCTGATCTACATCTGACTGGAGGTTTGCCGTGTCCTCTATGTTGCCTACTCTCACGAAGATCCTACCATCACAAACTTCAGAATAAACAACTCTCAGTAATACTAATCTTAAATAGCCTCCAACTCGCTACTTACCTCTTGCTTTGTTCTATAAAACCTCATTCTGAATCGCACAAAGGCAAACACCCCAACTCTTCAACACATACCACAGAAAATATGACAAACATGTTTTATCGCAATTTCGGATTTTGTTAATAAATCCACAATCTTATAAATTGATGACACTTTTACCAAATAATAGGCGACTAAGAAAGTATATATCAAAAGAAGGCACCATGCTGGTAGGACTATGAAGATAATGGGAATATTAGGCAACGATCTTTTCATAATTAAATACAGAATACACATTCTTTAGGGTGTAATACATTAATGGCTCTGGAATAATGCTTGGAAGGCAATATTAAACTATTTATTTACAACCAACACGTGAATCATATTTAATCTTAACATAAGTAAGCCATCACCTTTTCATCTGGCGCCAGCACTGTAGCTAACACCAGCACCTCTCCACAGGTTGTTGGAGAGGTCGGGGCTGTGGCAGCTGCCGGAGACGGTGGTGATAGCCGTGGGGAAGAGGGGGGATGTGAGGGCCCTGCTCCTCCACCACACTCTCCGCAACACTCTCCACGCCCTCTACCTCACCCTCCACCACATCTCCCTCCACACCCTCCACCACGCCTCCCTCCACATGCCTCCACGCTACAGTACCTCACGGCCAAAGACACTTGACCAGGAGGAAGGCCACACATGTTTGTTATCAAAAGATATTACAAAATCTTTTGTGAAAAAATATATTGACTTTACCGACATTCTTCATCACTACATTTTTTATCAGTAATCAGAAAATATCTCCGTATTATAGGAAATGTTCAACACAGATGAGTGGCAAATATGAGTAGTGGTAACAGGGCCAGACGAGAAGCGTCACAAAAAAAACGCTTCGCTTCTGGTCGTTTTCACTACTAATATTCAATTCATAGTCGTAACTGTGACTGCAACCTGCTCTCGCACCAGACAGCACATATATGACTTATTGCTTATAGTCACTATTTCCCCTAAAAATAAGTACATATGTGACATATTCCGAGCCATATTTTTTTCAAGGCACTAACTTTTCTCTCAGTTTTATTGAGCAATATTGATTTTATACAAAGTTTGACAATATCCTGAGTTATTTTACAATTTATTTAAATATTTTAGTTTTGTTTTATTATTTTTATAAAACTGTAATATCAATATAGGAATAGGTTCAGTACGAATTGTAATATCTAAAAATACTAAGAAGGTTAGGTTAGGTTGTGGTTTTCAATTCAGCTTTTCAAGGTAAACTCAAATATTCATAATTAATTAGTATGTCACATATGCACTTATTCATAAGCAAGATATTGACTATAAGCAAGTGCAAGAACGGGTTGGCAACTGACGACGTTCATGTTGTGTATTAACTGCGACTTTCCATACAGCCAGGAGCGGAGTGCTGGTGTACCGTCGGTGTCTGTATTGCAACAACGGGGACCCAGACGTCCAGCTGGTACACCAAGACCACCTCGGCTCTCTCACTCACCTCACAGACAACCTTTTTCTTGGTATTTTTTCTAGCTATTAAAGAATTAATGTAATGTGGGAACTAATTTGAGGTATATAACTGATATTTTATCATATATATCTAAGTACATTAAAATTACGTTAGTCTTCACGTTTTTTTTTATATTTAATTCACTTTTTTTTTTTATTTTTCAGTATCTTTTTTATATATTAAGATGATTGACATTCTTAATTAAACTTGGTGTTCTGAGGATAGAAACCTATGTCCAAGCTATCCCAGCGATTTTGACTGGACGGTAGAGCAACGGTCTTGCTTCATGCAAGTCTGCGTTCAATCCCCGACCTTCCAAGTGGTTGGACACCATTCCTTCCCTCCGTCTCATCCCAAATCCTTATCCTGACCCTTTCCAAGTGCTTTACAATTGTAATGGCTGGGCGCTTCTCCTGATAATTAACAAAATTATGTCAAAGGTATTTAATATTGGTGTACAACGTATGTATTTCATTCAACATGAAGATTAATGTTGAAGATATATGAAGACGAGGAGTCACAATAACGTGGCTGAAATATGTTGACCAAATGACACTAGAAAGTGAAGGAACGACGACGTTTCGGTCCGTCCTGGACCATTCTCAAGTCGATTGTGATGAAGAAAGATTGTTGTTGTTGTTTAAGATTCAGCTACTGGGAACAAAAACTTCTAAGTAGCACGGGCTATGGGGAGCCCGTAGTGGACTCACCTGGCACAGGAGCGGGGATGATGTGTGTGAAGAAAAGAGACGAGGCAAAAAATAAGCAAGAGAGAGGTGAGGAGAAGAAATTCTTAGAGGAGGAAAAAGCAAGGCAAAAGGTACGAAAGGTAAGGTGTAATAAAGAGGATAGTAATAGGAATAAGAACATAAGAACAAAGGAAACTGCAAAAGGCCTATTGGCCCATACTAGCAGCTCTTATTTAGACCCACCTAATAAGAAGGGAAAAATAATAGGAATAAAAAGGGGATAGTAATAGGAATAAGCAAGGGATCGGTAGAGAAAATAAAGGAAAGAAAAAGAAAGAAGGAAAGAGAAAGAAAGATAAGTGGAAGGGTAAGCTTATGTTAGGTCACGTTTGTTAGAAAGTTTAGCGCATTTGAATATATACTGTGAAAGGGAAGAGTCAACAGCAAGCAAGCCAGGACTCAAGTTCCTGTTGGGTATGTTGTGTATTACCTCTACTCTACACAGACGGCGTCTGTTTAGAGCAGAGGCAGGAAAGATTATTTTGGAGGAAGACCAATCAATAGGATGATTAGAATCCCTAACATGACAGAAGAAAGCATTGTTTGTGTCTGCAGACTTAACACTTCTTTTGTGTTCTTTAAGTCTGTCATTAAGTGTACGGCCAGTTTCACCAAAGTATTGGAGAGGACAAGATGAACAGGAAATAGAGTAGACACCAGCAGCATTAGAAGCAGGAGGAGCAGTGTGAACTAGATTGCTACGAATTGTGTTAGTTTGTCGAAAGACGAGCTTTATGTCAAGAGGACGAAAGGTATTAGTAAAAGTTTTGAGTTCAGATATGAAGGGAAGGCATAATACAGTGCTACTAGTGTTGGAAGCAGGTTTAGGATGAAAGCAATTACGCTTAGCTTGAGAGTAGGTACACTTGATGAAATGCAAAGGGTAACCAAGGCGGGAAAATGATTTGTAGATAAAGGCAATTTCAGAAACAAGAAACTGAGGATCGCTGAGGCGTAGAGCGTGAAGGAAGAAAGAGACGAGGACACTTTTCTTAACAGAAGGAGGATGGTAGGAAAAGAAGTGACCGTACATGCCACTATGCATGGGTTTACGGTAGACAGAGAAAGAGAACCCGAACACAGAGCTGTGAACATGAACGTCAAGAAAAGGAAGGAGGGAATTATATTCCCATTCAACTTTGAAATGAATAGTAGGAGCCAGATTGTTAAGAGAGGAGAGGAAAGGCTGGAAAAGACTAAGGTCATGAGGCCATAAAGCAAAAATGTCATCAACATAGCGAAGCCAGAGAGAGGGACGAGCATCAATAGAAGGAAGAAGAACAGTTTCGAAGTATTCCATGTAGAAATTAGCAAGAACAGGGGAGAGAGGGGAACCCATAGCGACGCCGAAAGTTTGAGTGTAATATTTACCGTTGAAAGAGAAAGAGTTAGAGTCAACAAAGAGTCTAATCAGTTCGAGGAAAACGTCAGTGGGAAGCAGGAGAGGAAGAAGGCCCTCAGTCGCCTTCTGTATTAGGAAAGAGAGAACGTCATCGAGGGGAACATTAGTGAACAGAGAGTCGACATCAAGACTAAGCATCTTACAAGAGGGCTGCAGGAACAGTCTTTCTATGAAGTCCCGAGAGTAACGAAGGTGGGTAGGGGAAAAAGTGCCAAGGTAAGGCGTCAGAGTTTCAGCGAGCCAGGAGGCAAGAGGATAGCCGACAGAGTCCCGTGAAGAAATAATAGAACGAGGAACACCAGGTTTATGGCACACAGAAATCACAATAATGTGATGCATCAAATGAACAAATCCACAAGGGCCGTGACGAGGATTCGAACCTGCGTCCGGGAGCATTCCAGATGCTGCCTTGATCGACTGAGTTACGACATGGTTAAAAGAGTTGAAACCGAAGTTCTGCTGAACTTACTGGATCCTGCAGCCTCTCCAAGACACAAACCAGGGTTTTACACAACTCCCCCATGCACTCGAGCTATGTCAATGGGCCGTTCTCCCTCTTCGCCCTTACATCATTACACACAAAAATCACAATAATGTGATGCATCAAATGAACAAATCCACAAAGGCCTTGATGAGGATTTGAACCTGCGTCCGGGAGCATCCCAGACGTTGCCTTAATCGACTGATTAAGGCAGCATCTGCCTTCTTCGCCTTCTTTGTAAGGGCGAAGAGGGAGAACGGCCTATTGACATAGCTCGAGTGCATGGGGGAGTTGTGTAAAACCCTGGTTTGTGTCTCGGAGAGGCTGCAGGATCCAGTAAGTTCAGCAGAATTTCGGTTTCAACTCTTTTAACCATGTCGTAGCTCAGTCGATTAAGACAGCGTCAGGGATGCTCCCGGACGCAGGTTCGAATCCTCGTCACGGCTCTTGTGGATTTCTTCACCAGGTTTATGAATCTTAGGAAGGCCATAGAAATAAGGAAGAGAAGGGCAGATGGCACGGAAACGTTTAAGGAGATCAAAGACAGGAGGACAAAGACTAGAGAGTTGTCCTAGTTTGCGGTCCTTACACCTTACTGTTTACACCTTACAGTTTACACCTTACCTTTTGTACCTTTTGCCTTGCTTTTTCCTTCTCTAAGATTTTCTTCTCCTCCCCTCTCTCTTGCACATTTATTACCTCACCTCCTTTCCTCATCACAATCGACTTGAAAATGGTCCTGGTTGAAAATATATATTTTTTGAATATTTCAATCTTACAAATTGAAAGTGAAGTATTTATATTAAACCGGAGATCCGAGCTGAATTATGACTAAAAATAGATGTGTCCAACATTGAAAAATTACAAGTGATTTTTTGACGAAAAACATTTATATAAATAAAGAAGCTTATATTATGATTTGTATAAAGGTAAAAGATTCGAAAACCCGAAAAAGCAAGTAAAAGCATCTGATTATATTTTTTTCAATAAAAGTCCTTTGGCATGCGTGATACTTGCACAGCTTCAGAACAATATTGAGAGGAAATTTTCAGGAGAAAGCATCAAGCCATTACAACTATATAGAATTGGGACAATTACTACTGCAATTCCTATTGTTGCAATTGTTGCATAACCACTTAGTGATACCTCAGTGATCAGGATAAGAATTTCGCATGAGACGGTGTGAAAGGAATGGTGCCCAACCACTTGGACGGTCGGGGATTGAACGCCGACCTGCATGAAGCGATACCGTCGCTCTATCGTCCACCCCTAGTCAAGTGCAGTCGTGCAATTTATGATTTGTTCACATTTTGAATTTAATGTGGGATTAAAATGAAATTAGCAACATACATTTAGATGGTGAAGGTCTCAGATAAATGTTAAATCAAAGTTAAGCGTCTTTATAATGGGATGGAGGTAAAAAACTGGTAAACTAATGTATTATTATTAAAAATAAAAAAAAACATATTTTCTGTTCGCAATACAGCATCACGAGAAGATTAGCGGTACATTCTAATACCTATAATAATACAAAAAATAATTAAATCCTTATATGTTCTAAAAATTAACTTCGTCATATATAGGAATATTATCTTTATGTTCTTTATGTTTTTTCTCCACATCATCATCATTAAATAGTATTGTCCAGTTCCTGAACACGCACGTTGCCAGTGCCTGAGCACGCACGTTTCCAGTGCCTGAGCACGCACGTTTCCAGTGCCTGAGCACGCACGTTGCCAGTGCCTGAGCACGCATGTTGCCAGAGAATGAGCACGCACGTTGTCAGTGGCTGAGCACGCACATTACCAGTGAATGAGCGCGCACGTTTCCAGTGCCTGAGCACCCACGTTGCCAGTGCCTGAGCACGTACGTTACCAGTGGCTGAGCACGCACGCTGCCAGTGCCTGAGCACGCACGTTGCCAGTGCCTGAGCACGCATGTTGCCAGTGCCTGAGCACCCACGTTGCCAGTGCCTGAGCACGCACGTTACCAGTGCTTGAGCACGCACGTTGCCAGTGGCTGAGCACGCACGTTGCCAGTGGCTGAGCACGCATGTTGCCAGTGCCTGAGCACGCACGTTGCCAGTGCCTAAGCACGCATGTTGCCAGTGCCTGAGCACGCATGTTGCCAGTGCCTGAGCGCGCACGTTGCCAGTGCCTGAGCACGCACGTTGCCAGTGCCTGAGCACGCACGATGCCAGTGCCTGAGCACGCACGTTGCCAGTGCCTGAGCACGCACGATGCCAGTGACTGAGCACGCACGATGCCAGTGACTGAGCACGCACGTTGCCAGTGCCTGAGCACGCACGATGCCAGTGACTGAGCACGCACGATGCCAGTGCCTGAGCACGCACGTTGCCAGTGCCTGAGCACGCACGATGCCAGTGACTGAGCACGCACGATGCCAGTGACTGAGCAGGCACATAAATGTGTGACTGGGAGCACATCTTCCCGGCACCGTGACATACTATATGTAGCTCTGAGTCTGGTGCTCAATGATGGTGTTTCCTCAGTGGCATACTGATAAGATTTTGTTCTTCTCACCGTCCTCCTCCTCTGGATATGATGAGAAGTTCTTAAACAATTTTCGTCTTCGTTAATTAAGACACACAGGTTCTCAGGTCCATGTCATGATATTTTTGTCCAATATACCAATAGTCTAACATTCTGGGAGTCATTCCTACCCCCATGTACACCCACTCATAACACAGAGGCCGGTGGCTGAGGGGATAGCACGCTGGGCACGTAATCTTGTGGTCCGAGGTTCGATTCCCAGCGCCGACAAGATACAATGGGCAGAGTTTCTGTCACCCTGATGCCCTTGTTACCTAGCAGTAAGTAGGTACCTAGGAGTTAGATAGCTCTTACGGGCTGCTTTCTGGGTGTATGTGGGGGAGGGTGAAATTTGTTAGTTAGTAGTTAGTAACAGTTGATTGATTGACAGTTTAGAGGCGGGCCGAAGGAGCAGAGCTTAACCCCCGCAAGCACAACTAGGAAATACTTGCACTGGCTGGTGGAGCACGGTCTCCCTTCTTGTTAGGTCAGGGCTAGACTCCTGATTGAGGCTGAGCACCGAACTCATATCCCAGCTCCTTATCCTCATATCCCAGCTCCTTGTCCTCATATCTCAGCTCCATGCCCTAATATCACCGCTCCATGTCCTCATATCCCAGCTCCTTGTCCTCATATCCCAGCTCTTTGACCTCATATCCCCGCTCCTTGTCCTCATATCCCAGCTCTTTGACCTCACATCCCAGCTCCTTGTCCTCATATCCCCGCTCCTTGTCCTCATATCCCAGCTCCTTGTCCTCATATCCCCGCTCCTTGTCCTCATATCCCAGCTCCTTGTCATCATATCCCAGCTCCTTGTCCTCATATCCCAGCTCCTTGTCCTTATATCCCCGCTCCTTGTCTTCATATCCCCGCTCCTTGTCCTCATATCTTAGCTCTTTGACTTCACATCCCAGCTCCTTGCCCTCATATCCCAGCTCCTTGTCCTCATATCCCAGCTCCTTGTCCTCATATCCCAGTTCCTTGTCATCATATCCCAGCTCCTTGTCCTCATATCCCAGCTCCTTGTCCTCATATCCCCGCTCCTTGTCCTCATATTCCAGCTCCTTGTCCTCATATCCAAGCTCCTTGTCCTCATATCCAAGCTCCTTGTCCTCATATCCAAGCTCCTTGTCCTCATATCCCTGCTCCTTGTTTTACAATCCCAGCTCCTTGTCCTCATATCCCAGCTCCTTGTCCTAATATCCAAGCTCCTTGTCCTCATATCCCCGCTCCTTGTCCTCATATCCCAACTCCTTGTCCTCATATCCCAGCTCCTTGTACTCATATCCCAGCTCCTTGTCCTCATATCCCCGCTCCTTGTCCTCATATCCCACCTCCTTGTCATCATATCCCAGCTCGATATCCTCATATCCCCGCTCCTTGTTCTAATACCCCAGCTCCTTGCCCTCATATCCCAGCTCCTTTTTCCTCATATCCCAGCTCCTTGCCCTCATATCCCAGCTCCTTGCCCTCATATCCCAGCTCCTTGTACTCATATCTCAGCTCCTTGTCCTCATATCCCAGCTCCTTGTCCTCATATCCCAGCTCCTTGTCCTCATATCCCCGCTCCTTGTCCTCAAATCCAAGCTCCTTGTCCTCATATCCCTGCTCCTTGTTTTATAATCCCAGCTCCTTGTCCTCATATCCCCGCTCCTTGTCCTCATATCCCAGCCCCTTGTCCTCATATCCCAGCTCTTTGTCCTCATAACCCAGCTCCTTGCCCTCTCTACCCAACCCCTTGTCCTCATATCCAAGTACCTTGCCCTCATATCCCAGCTTCTTCCCTTCATATCCCAGCTCTTTGTCCTCATATCCCAACACCTTGTCCTCATATCCCAGCTCTTCCCCTCATATCCCAGCTCCTTCCCCTTCATATCCCAGTTCTTTGTCCTCATATCCCAGCACCTACTCCTCATATCTAAGTTCCTTGAACTCATTTCCCAGCTCCTTGTCTTCATATCCAAGCCCCTTGTCCCCATATCCCAACACCTTGTCCTCATATCACAGCTCCTTCTCCTCATATTCTAGCTCCTTGCCCTCATATCCCAGCACCTTGCCCTCATATCCCAGCTCCTTTTCCTCATATCCCAGCTCCTTGCTCTCATATCCCAGCTCCTTGTCCTCATATCCCAGCTCCATCCCCTCATATCCCAGCTCCTTGTCCTTATATCCCAGCTCGTTGCCCTTATATCCCAGTTCCTTCCCCTCATATCTCAACTCCTTTGCCCTCATATCCCAGCTCCTTCCCCTCATATCATAGCTCCTTCTCCTCACATTCTAGCTCCTTGCCCTCATATCCCAGCACCTTGTCCTCATATCCCAGCATTTTGCCCTCATATCCCAGCTCCTTGCCCTCATATCCCAGCTCCTTTTCCTCATATCCCAGCTCCTTGCCCTCATATCCCAGCTCCTTGCCCTCATATCCCAGCTCCTTGTCCTCTTATCCCAGCTCCATCCCCTTATATCCCAGCTCCTTGTCCCCATATCCTGGTTGGTTGATACCTGGTTGATGGGGTTCTGGAAGTTCTTCTACTCCCCAAACCCGGCCCGAGGCCAGGCTCGACTTGTGAGAGTCTGGTCCACCAGGCTGTTGCTTGGAGCGGCCCGCATGGCCACGTACCCACCACAGCCCGGCTGATCCGGAACTTCTCTTTGAAAACCGTCCAGTTTTCTCTTGAAGATGTCCACGGTTGTTCCGGCAATATTTCTTATAGTCGCTGGGAGGACGTTGAATAACCGCGGACCTCTGATGTTTATACAGTGCTCTCTGATTGTGCCCATGGCACCTCTGCTCTTCACTGGTTCAATCTTGCATTTTCTTCCATATCGTTCACTCCAGTACGTTGTTATTTTACTGTGTAGATTTGGGACCTGGCCCTCCAGTATTTTCCATGTGTATATTATTTGGTATCTCTCTCGTCTCCTTTCTAGAGAGTACATTTGGAGAGCTTTGAGACGATCCCAATAATTTAGGTGTTTTATCTCGTCTATGCGAGCCGTGTATGTTCTCTGTATTCCCTCTATTTCAGGAATCTCTCCTGCTCTGAAGGGGGAAGTGAGTACTGAGCAGTACTCAAGACGGGACAGCACAAGTGACTTGAAGAGTACAACCATTGTGATGGGATCCCTGGATTTGAAAGTTCTCGTAATCCATCCGATCATTTTTCTGGCTGACGCGATATTTGCTTGGTTATGCTCCCTAAACGTTAGATCGTCGGACATCATTATTCCCAAATCCTTGATATGCTGTTTTTCTACTATGGGAAGATTCGATTGTTTTTTGTACCCTGTATTATGTTTCAGATCCTCATTTTTGCCGTACCTGAGTACCTGAAATTTATCACTGATAAACATCATGTTATTTTCTGCTGCCCAATCGAAAACTTTGTTGACATCTGCTTGTAGTTTTTCAATGTCTTCAGCAGAGGTAATTTTCATGCTGATTTTTGTGTCATCTGCAAAGGACGACACGAAGCTGTGACGTGTATTTTTGTCTATATCAGATATGAGAATAAGGAATAGTAGCGGTGCAAGGACTGTACCTTGAGGTACGGAGCTTTTAACGTCGCTTGGACTCGATTTTATCTGATTGACTGTTACTCTTTGTGTTCTGTTCGACAGGAAATTGAGTATACAGCGTCCTACTTTTCCAGTTATTCCCATTGACCTCATTTTGTGAGCTATCACCCCATGGTCACATTTGTCGAACGCCTTTGCAAAGTCTGTGTATACAACATCTGCATTTTGCTTTTCTTCTAGGGCTTCTGTGATTTTGTCATAGTGGTTGAGTAACTGTGACAGACAGGATCTTCCCGCTCTAAATCCATGTTGTCTTGGATTGTGCAATTCATTGTTTTCCATAAAACTAGAAATTTGATTCCTAATCACTCTTTCAAACACTTTTATTATGTGTGATGTTAGTGCAACTGACCTATAATTTTTTGCCAAGGCTCTACTCCCCCCTTCCCTTGTGCAAGGGAGCTATATCTGCAGATTTAAGTGTTGCTGGTATCTCCCGTGTATCTAGGCTCTTTCTCCATATTACGCCGAGTGCTCTCGCTACAGGTACTTTACATTTCTTTATGAATATTGAATTCCATGAGTCAGGCCCAGGAGCTGAGTGCATAGGCATATTGTCAATTTCTCTTTCAAAGTTTTTCGAGTTTGTGGTAATATCCGTTATATTATCTGCAGCTGTTATATTATCCCAGCTCCATACCCTCATATGCCAGCACCTTCCCCTCATATCCCAGCTCCTTGTCCTCATATCCCAGCTCCTAGCCCTCATATCCCAGTTCCTTCCCCTCATATCCCAACTTCTTGCCCTCATATCCTAACTCCTTCCCCCTCATACCCCAGCTCCATCTCCTCATATTCTAGCTCCTTGCCCTCATATCCCAGCACATTGTCCTCATATCTCAGCTCCTTGCCCACATATCCTAGCTCCTTGCCCTCAAGTCCCAGCACCTTCCCCTGATATCCCAGCCCCTTGTCCTCATATCCCAGCTCTTTGCCCTCATATCCGAGCTCTTTACCCTCATTTCTCAGCTCCTTGTCCTCATATCCTAGCCCCTTGTCCTCATATCTCAACTTCTTCCCCTCATATCCCAGCCCTTTTTCCTCATATCCCAGCCTTTTCCTTTTATATCCCAGTCCCTTCATATCATATCCCAGCTCCTTGCCGTCATATCCCAGCCAGTTGTCCTCATATCCCAGCCCCTTGTCCTCATATTCTAGCTCCTTGCCTTCATACCCCAGCTCCTAACCCTCTGTTTACCTGTTTAACATGGTGTCCTGAAGCTACCACATTGCATAGGGCGAACCTTTTGCTACTCTCTGGTGTAGATAGGTTTTGTTGAGGAGTGAGAGTTTTTTGGTGATGGTGTTTTTTATGTACTCTAGGCTGGGTTGAATTGTTTAAGGGATCACTAGATGACGAGTTGCCAATTTAGCAGTTCCATCACCTTTCTTATTTAATGGGATTCCAACATGGGATGGCAGCCAGTTTAGAGTTATGCTGAGTGATAATGTTGGTAATTATTTCCACACTGTCTTTCTCTTTCTTGTGCTTCTTTCTTTCGTGTGCTTCTTCTCCCGCACACACACACACACTGGAGCTGGCCAGCACACACACTGGAGCTGGCCAGCACACACACACACACACACACACACACACACACACACACACACACACACACACACACACACACACACACACACACACACACACCCGTATCACTGACAAGCATCCCCTGCAAAATACTTGAAAGAATAATTAGGCTAAGACTTGTTGAGCACCTGGAGAGCATTGGGTTTGTAAACAAGCACCAACATGGGTTCTGGACAGGGAAATCATGCCTAACAAACCTTTTAGAATTCTATGATAAAGTAACAAGGATAAGGCAGGACAGAGAAGGCTGGGCAGACTGCATATTTCTTGACTGCCAAAAGGCCTTTGATACAGTACCGCACATGAGACTGCTATACAAACTTGAGAGGCAGGCAGGAGTAAGCGGAAAGGCCCTAGTATGGGTGAAGAACTACCTAACAGGAAGGAGCCAGAGGGTAATGGTAAGGGGCGAGAAGTCGGACTGGCGAACAGTAACAAGTGGAGTACCTCAAGGATCGGTGCTGGGACCAATCCTCTTTCAAATTTACGTAAATGATATGTTTACAGGAGTGGAATCGTACATGTCAATGTTTGCGGATGACGCAAAATTAATGAGAAGAGTTGTGACAGACGAGGATTGTATGATCCTCCAAGAGGACTTAAACAGGTTGCAGAGATGGTCAGGGAAATGGCTACTGGAGTTTAACACCAGTAAATGTAAAGTTATGGAAATGGGATCAGGTGACAGGAGACCAAAGGGACAGTACACAATGAAGGGGAACAGCCTACCAGTAACGATTCGAGAAAGAGACCTGGGAGTGGATGTGACACCTAATCTAACTCCTGAGGCACATATAAATAGGATAACGACAGCAGCGTACTCTACACTGGCGAAAATTAGAACTTCATTCAGAAACCTAAATGAGGAGGCTTTTAGGGCACTTTACGCTACCTACGTGAGACCCGTCTTAGAGTATGCCGCGCCATCATGGAGCCCCCACCTGAAGAAACACATAAAGAAACTGGAGAAGGTTCAGAGGTTTGCGACGAGGCTTGTCTCAGAGTTACGAGGGATGGGATATGAAGAGCGTCTGAAGGAACTGAACCTTACGACACTAGAGAAAAGAAAGGAGAGAGGAGATATGATAGGGACATATAAAATACTCAGGGGAATTGACAAAGTAAAAATAGATGAAATGTTCACACGTAACAATAACAGAACGAGGGAACATTGGTGGAAACTGGAAACTCAGATGAGTCACAGAGATGTTAGGAAGTTTTTTTTTAGCGTGAGAGTAGTGGAAAAATGGAATGCACTTGGGGAACAGGTTGTGGAAGCAAATACTATTCATACTTTTAAAACTAGGTATGATAGGGAAATGGGACAGGAGTCATTGCTGTAAACAACCGATAGCTGGAAAGCCGGGATCCAAGAGTCAATGCTCGATCCTGCAAGCACAAATAGGTGAGTACACACACACACACTGGAGCTGGCCAGCACACACACACTGGAGCTGGCCAGCACACACACACACACTGGAGCTGGCCAGCACACACACACTGGAGCTGGCCAGCACACACACACACACTGGAGCTGGCCAGCACACACACACTGGAGCTGGCCAGCACACACACACTGGAGCTGGCCAGCATACACACACACACACTGGAGCTGGCCAGCACACACACACACACTGGAGCTGGCCAGCACACACACACACACACTGGAGCTGGCCAGCACACACACACTGGAGCTGGCCAGCACACACACACTGGAGCTGGCCAGCACACACACACACACACTGGAGCTGGCCAGCACACACACACACACACTGGAGCTGGCCAGCACACACACACTGGAGCTGGCCAGCACACACACACACACACACTGGAGCTGGCCAGCACACACACACTGGAGCTGGCCAGCACACACACACACTGGAGCTGGCCAGCACACACACACACACTGGAGCTGGCCAGCACACACACACTGGAGCTGGCCAGCACACACACACACACTGGAGCTGGCCAGCACACACACACACACACACACACTGGAGCTGGCCAGCACACACACACACACACTGGAGCTGGCCAGCACACACACACACTGGAGCTGGCCAGCACACACACACACACTGGAGCTGGCCAGCACACACACACTGGAGCTGGCCATCACACACACACTGGAGCTGGCCAGCACACACACACACACTGGAGCTGGCCAGCACACACACACACACTGGAGCTGGCCAGCACACACACACACACACTGGAGCTGGCCAGCACACACACACTGGAGCTGGCCAGCACACACACACACACTGGAGCTGGCCAGCACACACACACACACTGGAGCTGGCCAGCACACACACACACACACACTGGAGCTGGCCAGCACACACACACTGGAGCTGGCCAGCACACACACACACACACACTGGAGCTGGCCAGCACACACACACTGGAGCTGGCCAGCACACACACACACACACACTGGAGCTGGCCAGCACACACACACTGGAGCTGGCCAGCACACACACACTGGAGCTGGCCAGCACACACACACACACTGGAGCTGGCCAGCACACACACACACACTGGAGCTGGCCAGCACACACACACACACTGGAGCTGGCCAGCACACACACACACACACTGGAGCTGGCCAGCACACACACACTGGAGCTGGCCAGCACACACACACACACTGGAGCTGGCCAGCACACACACACACACTGGAGCTGGCCAGCACACACACACACTGGAGCTGGCCAGCACACACACACTGGAGCAGGCCAGCACACACACACACACACACTGGAGCTGGCCAGCACACACACACACACACTGGAGCTGGCCAGCATACACACACACACACTGGAGCTGGCCAGCACACACACACACACACTGGAGCTGGCCAGCACACACACACTGGAGCTGGCCAGCACACACACACTGGAGCTGGCCAGCACACACACACACACTGGAGCTGGCCAGCATACACACACACACACTGGAGCTGGCCAGCACACACACACTGGAGCAGGCCAGCACACACACACACACACACACTGGAGCTGGCCAGCACACACACACACACACTGGAGCTGGCCTGCACACACACACACACTGGAGCTGGCCAGCACACACACACACACACTGGAGCTGGCCAGCACACACACACAGGAGCTGGCCAGCACACACACACACACTGGAGCTGGCCAGCACACACACACACACTGGAGCTGGCCAGCACACACACACACTGGAGCTGGCCAGCACACACACACTGGAGCAGGCCAGCACACACACACACACACACTGGAGCTGGCCAGCACACACACACACACACTGGAGCTGGCCAGCATACACACACACACACTGGAGCTGGCCAGCACACACACACACACACTGGAGCTGGCCAGCACACACACACTGGAGCTGGCCAGCACACACACACTGGAGCTGGCCAGCACACACACACACACTGGAGCTGGCCAGCATACACACACACACACTGGAGCTGGCCAGCACACACACACACACACTGGAGCTGGCCAGCACACACACACTGGAGCTGGCCAGCACACACACACACACTGGAGCTGGCCAGCATACACACACACACACTGGAGCTGGCCAGCACACACACACACTGGAGCTGGCCAGCATACACACACACACACTGGAGCTGGCCAGCACACACACACACTGGAGCTGGCCAGCACACACACACACACACACTGGAGCTGGCCAGCACACACACACACACACACTGGAGCTGGCCAGCACACACACACACACACTGGAGCTGGCCAGCACACACACACACACACTGGAGCTGGCCAGCACACACACACACACACACTGGAGCTGGCCAGCACACACACACACACACTGGAGCTGGCCAGCACACACACACACACACTGGAGCTGGCCAGCACACACACACTGGAGCTGGCCAGCACACACACACACACTGGAGCTGGCCAGCACACACACACACACTCACACTGGAGCTGGCCAGCACACACACACACACACACTCACACTGGAGCTGGCCAGCACACACACACACACACACTCACACTGGAGCTGGCCAGCACACACACACACACACTGGAGCTGGCCAGCACACACACACACACACTCACACTGGAGCTGGCCAGCACACACACACACACACTGGAGCTGGCCAGCACACACACACACACACACTGGAGCTGGCCAGCACACACACACACACACTCACACTGGAGCTGGCCAGCACACACACACACACACACACACACACAGTGTGTGTAGATATATATTCAAGTGTAGATATGACAGAGCCCGATAGGCTCATGAATCTGTACACCTGTTGATTGACGGTTGAGAGGCGGGACCAAAGAGCCAGAGCTCAACCCCCGCAAACACAACTAGGTGAGTACAACTAGGTGAGTACACACACACACACA
The DNA here is from genome assembly GCF_040958095.1 of Procambarus clarkii. NCBI lineage: Eukaryota > Metazoa > Arthropoda > Malacostraca > Decapoda > Cambaridae > Procambarus > Procambarus clarkii. Next base: position 10,943,365 of record NC_091222.1, read on the forward strand.
CACACACACACACACACACACACACACACACACACACACACACACACACACATACACACACACACACACACACACACACACACACACACACACACACACACACACACACACTAACATAGATGGAATTACAAATAAAGCAAATGAGCTTGGAGAACGCGTACTTGAGGAAAACCTAGACATAATAGCCCTCACAGAAACAAAGATCACGAAAACGATAACAAACGCAGTGTTCCCACAGGACTATTATGTTATGAGGAAAGAGAGGGAAGGATGAGGTGGGGGTGGTGTAGCTCTGCTGGTAAGAAAAGGCTGGGATTTTGAGGAGATGGATATTCAGAGCTGTGAAGGTTTCAGTGACTACATAGCAGGTACTGTAACAAATGGAGGGAAATAAATTATAGTCGTAGTCATATATAATCCACCACCAAATGACAGAAGACCTAGACAGGAATATGATAGAAACAACATGGCCACCATTAACGTAATAGAAAGAGCAGCTTCTGTTGCTAGCAGGAATGGATCTGGACTACTAATTATGAGAGACTTCAACCATGGGAAGATAGATTGGAAGAACAGAGACCCGCATGGAGGACCAGAAACATGGAGAGCTAAGCTGCTGGACGTGGCAACAAGAAACTTTCTAAGCCAGCACATCAAAGAACCAACAAGAATGAGAGGAGAAGATGAACCAGCAATGCTTGATTTGATATTTACCCTAAATGAGTGGGATATAAGAGAAGTTAAGATGGAAGTGCCCTTGGGAATGAGTGACCACAGTGTATTGAACTTTGAGTACCTGGGAGAGCTAGGACTTATCTCCCCCAAAAAAGAACTAGGAATCAAAAGGCTGTCATACCGAAAGGGAAATTATGAACAGATGAGAAGTTTCCTAAGTGAAATACCTTGGGACACAGACCTCAGAGATAAGTCTGTACAGAGTATGATGGACTATGTTACCCAAAAGTGTCAGGAGGCAGTAAACAGGTTCATCCCGGCCCAAAGGGAAAAATCCGAGAAGCAACAGAAGAATCCATGGTATAATTGGGCATGTATGGAAGCGAAGAAACTGAACAAAAGGGTGTGGAGGAACTTCCGGAATAACAGAACACCAGAAAGCAGAGAGAGATACCAGAGAACCAGGAATGAGTACGTCAGGGTGAGAAGAGAAGCAGAGAAAAGTTTTGAAAATGATATAGCAAACAAAGCCAAGACCGAACCAAAGCTACTCCACAGTCACATCAGAAGGAAAACAACAGTGAAAGAACAGGTATTGAAACTTCGAACAGGCGAGGACAGGTATACAGAGAATGACAGAGAGGTGTGTGAAGAACTCAACAAGAGGTTCCAGGAGGTCTTCACAATAGAACAAGGTGAGGTCACTGTGCTGGGAGAAAGGGAGGTAAACCAGGCGGCCTTGGAAGAGTTCGAAATTACGAGAGAGGAGGTCAAGAGACACCTGCTGGATCTGGATGTTAGAAAGGCTGTTGGTCCAGATGGGATCTCACCATGGATACTGAAAGAGTGTGCAGATGCACTTTGCTTGCCACTCTCCATAGTGTATAGTAAGTCACTGGAGACGGGAGACCTACCAGAAATATGGAAGACAGCGAATGTGGTCCCAATATACAAAAAGGGCGACAGGCAAGAGGCACTGAACTACAGGCCAGTGTCCTTGACTTGTATACCATGCAAGGTGATGGAGAAGATCGTGAGAAAAAACCTGGTAACACATCTGGAGAGAAGGGACTTCGTGACAAATCGCCAACATGGGTTCAGGGAGGGTAAATCTTGCCTTACAGGCTTGATAGAATTCTACGACCAGGTGACAAAGATTAAGAAAGAAAGAGAGGGCTGGGCGGACTGCATTTTCTTGGATTGTCGGAAAGCCTTTGACACAGTACCGCATAAGAAGCTGGTACATAAGCTGGAGAGACAGGCAGGTGTAGCTGGTAAGGTGCTCCAGTGGATATGGGAGTATCTAAGCAATAGGAAGCAGAGAGTTACGGTGAGGGGTGAGACCTCCGATTGGCATGAAGTCACCAGTGGAGTCCCACAGGGCTCTGTACTCGGTCCTATCTTGTTTCTGATATATGTAAATGATCTCCCTGAGGGTATCGATTCATTTCTCTCAATGTTTGCAGATGATGCTAAAATTATGAGAAGGATTAAAACAGAAGAGGACTGTTTGAGGCTTCAAGAAGACCTAGACAAGCTGAAGGAATGGTCGAACAAATGATTGTTAGAGTTTAACCCAACCAAATGTAATGTAATGAAGATAGGTGTAGGGAGCAGGAGGCCAGATACAAGGTATCATCTGGGAGAGGAATTCTTCAGGAGTCAGAGAAGGAAAAAGACTTGGGGGTTGATATCACGCCAGACCTGTCTCCTGCAGCACATATCAAGCGGATAACATCAGCGGCATATGCCTGGCTGGCCAACATACGAACGGCATTCAGAAACTTGTATAAAGAATCATTCAGAACTTTGTATACCACATATGTTAGGCCAATCCTGGAGTATGCAGCCCCAGCATGGAGTCCATATCTAGTCAAGGATAAGACTAAACTGAAAAAGGTTCAAAGGTTTGCCACCAGACTAGTACCCGAGCTGAGAGGTATGAGCTACGAGGAGAGACTACGGGAATTAAATCTCACTTCGCTGGAAGACAGAAGAGTTAGGGGGGGACATGATCACCACATTCAAGATTCTGAAGGGAATTGATAGGGTAGATAAAGACAGTCTATTTAACACAAGGGGCACACGCACTAGGGGACACAGGTGGAAACCGAGTGCCCAAATGAGCCACAGAGATATTAGAAAGAACTTTTTTAGTGTCAGAGTGGTGGACAAATGGAATGCATTAGGAAGAGATGTGGTGGAGGCTGACTCCATACACAGCTTCAAGTGTAGATATGATAGAGCCCAGTAGGCTCAGGAATCTGTACACCAGTTGATTGACGGTTGAGAGGCGGGACCAAAGAGCCAGAGCTCAACCCCCGCAAACACAACTAGGTGTGGACACACACACACACTCGAGCTGGCCAGCGCGCACACACACACACACACTCACTGGAGCTGGCCAGCACACACACACACACACACACTCACTGGAGCTGGCCAGCACACACACACACACACACACACACACTGGAGCTGGCCAGCACACACACACACACTGGAGCTGGCCAGCACACACACACTGGAGCTGGCCAGCACACACACACTGGAGCTGGCCAGCACACACACACACACTGGAGCTGGCCAGCACACACACACACACACTTGAGCTGGCCAGTACACACACACACACTGGAGCTGGCCAGCACACACACACTGGAGCTGGCCAGCACACACACACTGGAGCTGGCCAGCACACACACACTGGAGCTGGCCAGCATACACACACTGGAGCTGGCCAGCACACACACACACACACACTGGAGCTGGCCAGCACACACACACACACTGGAGCTGGCCAGCACACACACACACACACTGGAGCTGGCCAGCACACACACACACACTAGAGCTGGCCAGCACACACACACTGGAACTGGCCAGCACACACACACTGGAGCTGGCCAGCACACACACACACACTGGAGCTGGCCAGCACACACACACTGGAGCTGGCCAGCACACACACACTGGAGCTGGCCAGCACACACACACACACTGGAGCTGGCCAGCACACACACACTGGAGCTGGCCAGCATACACACACTGGAGCTGGCCAGCACACACACACTGGAGCTGGCCAGCACACACACACACACACTGGAGCTGGCCAGCATACACACACACACACTGGAGCTGGCCAGCACACACACACACACACTGGAGCTGGCCAGCACACACACACACACACTGGAGCTGGCCAGCACACACACACTGGAGCTGGCCAGCACACACACACTGGAGCTGGCCAGCACACATACACTGGAGCTGCCCAGCACACATACACTTGAGCTGGCCAGCACACACACACACACACTGGAGCTGGCCAGCACACACACACACACTGGAGCTGGCCAGCACACACACACTGGAACTGGCCAGCACACACACACTGGAGCTGGCCAGCACACATACACTGGAGCTGGCCAGCACACACACACACTGGAGCTGGCCAGCACACACACACACTGGAGCTGGCCAGCACACACACACACACTGGAGCTGGCCAGCACACACACACACTGGAGCTGGCCAGCACACACACACACTGGAGCTGGCCAGCACACACACACACACACACTGGAGCTGGCCAGCACACACACACACACACTGGAGCTGGCCAGCACACACACACTGGAGCTGGCCAGCACACACACACTGGAGCTGGCCAGCACACACACACACACTGGAGCTGGCCAGCACACACACACACTGGAGCTGGCCAGCACACACACACACTGGAGCTGGCCAGCACACACACACTGGAGCTGGCCAGCACACACACACACTGGAGCTGGCCAGCACACACACACACACTGGAGCTGGCCAGCACACACACACTGGAGCTGGCCAGCACACACACACACTGGAGCTGGCCAGCACACACACACACACTGGAGCTGGCCAGCACACACACACTGGAGCTGGCCAGCACACACACACACACTGGAGCTGGCCAGCACACACACACTGGAGCTGGCCAGCACACATACACTGGAGCTGGCCAGCACACATACACTGGAGCTGGCCAGCACACACACACACACACTGGAGCTGGCCAGCACACACACACACACTGGAGCTGGCCAGCACACACACACTGGAACTGGCCAGCACACACACACACACTGGAGCTGGCCAGCACACACACACTGGAGCTGGCCAGCACACATACACTGGAGCTGGCCAGCACACATACACTGGAGCTGGCCAGCACACACACACACACACTGGAGCTGGCCAGCACACACACACACACTGGAGCTGGCCAGCACACACACACTGGAACTGGCCAGCACACACACACACACTGGAGCTGGCCAGTACACACACACTGGAGCTGGCCAGCACACACACACTGGAGCTGGCCAGCACACACACACACACACTGGAGCTGGCCAGCACACACACACACTGGAACTGGCCAGCACACACACACACACTGGAGCTGGCCAGCACACACACACACACTGGAGCTGGCCAGCACACACACACACTGGAGCTGGCCAGCACACACACACACACACTGGAGCTGGCCAGCACACACACACACACACACACACACACACACTGGAGCTGGCCAGCACACACACACACACTGGAGCTGGCCAGCACACACACACTGGAGCTGGCCAGCACACACACACTGGAGCTGGCCAGCACACACACACACACACTGGAGCTGGCCAGCACACACACACACACTGGAGCTGGCCAGCACACACACACTGGAGCTGGCCAGCACACACACACACACACTGGAGCTGGCCAGCACACACACACTGGAGCTGGCCAGCACACACACTGGAGCTGGCCAGCACACACACACTGGAGCTGGCCAGCACACACACACTGGAGCTGGCCAGCACACACACACTGGAGCTGGCCAGCACACACACACACTGGAGCTGGCCAGCACACACACTGGAGCTGGCCAGCACACACACACACACACACACACTGGAGCTGGCCAGCACACACACACTGGAGCTGGCCAGCACACACACACACACTGGAGCTGGCCAGCACACACACACACACTGGAGCTGGCCAGCACACACACACTGGAGCTGGCCAGCACACACACACTGGAGCTAGCCAGCACACACACACACACACTGGAGCTGGCCAGCACACATACACTGGAGCTGGCCAGCACACATACACTGGAGCTGGCCAGCACACATACACTGGAGCTGGCCAGCACACATACACTGGAGCTGGCCAGCACACATACACTGGAGCTGGCCAGCACACACACACTGGAGCTGGCCAGCACACATACACTGGAGCTGGCCAGCACACACACACTGGAGCTGGCCAGCACACATACACTGGAGCTGGCCAGCACACACACACTGGAGCTGGCCAGTACACACACACTGGAGCTGGCCAGCACACACACACTGGAGCTGGCCAGCACACACACTGGAGCAGGCCAGCACACACACACTGGAGCTGGCCAGCACACACACTTGAGCTGGCCAGCACACACACTGGAGCTGGCCAGCACACACACTGGAGCTGGCCAGCACACACACACTGGAGCTGGCCAGCACACACACACTGGAGCTACCCAGCACACTCACACTGGAACTGGCCAGCACACGCACACACTGGAGCCGGTCAACACACACACACTCACACACTGGAGCTGGCCAGTACACACACACTGGAGGGGGCCAGCACACACACACTGGAGCTGGCCAGCACACACACACTGGACCTGGCCAGCACACACACACTGGAGCTGGGACACACACACACACACACACACACACATACACACGCGCGCACGCGCGGTCCTGGAAGGGTTCGAAATTACGAGAGATGAGGTCAGCAGACACCTGTTGGATCTGGACGTGAGAATGGCTGTTGGTTCAGACGGGATCTCACCATGGGTATTGAAAGTGTGTGCAGAGGCATTCTGCTTGCCACTCTCCATAGTGTATAGTAGGTCATTGGAGACGGGAGACCTACCAGAAATATGGAAGGCGGCTAATGTGGTCCCAATATACAAAAAGAGTAACAGACAAGAGGCACTGAACTACAGGCCAGTGTCCTTAACTTGTATACCATGCAAAGTGATGGAGAAGATCGTGAGAAAAAATCAAGTAACACATCTGGAGAAAAGGGACTTCGTGACAAATCGACAACATGGGTTCAGGGAGGGTAAATCTCGCCTTACTGGCTTCATAGAATTCTACGATCAGGTGACCATAAGCAAGAAAGACAAGGCTGGGCGGACTGCATTTATTTGGACTGTCGGAAAGCCTTTGATACAGTCCCCCATAAAAGGCTGGTACATAAGCTGGAGAGACAGGCAGGAGTAACTGGTAAAGTGCTCCAGTGGATAAGGGAATATATAAGCAATAGGAAGCAAAGAGTTACAGTGAGGGGTGAGACCTCAGAATGGCGTGAAGTCACCAGTTGAGTCCCACAGGGTTCTGTACTGGGCCCTATTTTGTTTCTAATATACGTAAACGATCTCCCGGAGGGTATAGACTCATTCCTCTCAATGTTTGCTGACGATGCCAAAATTATGAGAAGGATTAAGACAGAGGAGGACTGCTTGAGGCTTCAAGAAGACCTAGACAAACTAAAGGAATGGTCGAACAAATTGTTGTTAGAGTTTAACCCAAGCAAATGTAATGTAATGAAGATAGGTGTAGGGAGCCGGAAGCCAGTTACAAGGTATCATTTGGGAGATGAAATTCTTCAAGAGTAAGAGAGAGAGAAAGACCTTGGGGTTGATATCACGCCAGACCTGTCCCCTGAAGCCCATATCAAGAGGATAACATCAGCAGCATATGCCAGGTTGGCTGACATAAGAACGGTATTTAGACACTTGTGCAAGGAATCATTCAGAACTTTGTATACCACCTATGTCAGACCAATCCTGGAGTATGCAGCCCCAGCATGGAGTTCATATCTAGTCAAGCATAAGACCTAACTGGAAAAAGTTCAAAGGTTTGTCACCAGATTAGTACCCGGGCTGAGAGGTATGAGCAACGAGGAGAGATTATGGGTATTAAACCTCACGTCGCTAGAAGACAGAAGAGTTAGGGGGATATGATCACCACGTACAAGATTCTCAGAGGAATTGACAGGGTAGATAAAGAAAGGCTATTTAACACAAGGGGCACACGCAGTAAGGGACACAGGTGGAATTTGAGTGCCCAAATGAGTCACAGAGATATTAGAAAGAATTTTTTTAGTGTCAGAGTAGTTGACAAATGGAATTCATTACTCAGTGATGTGGTGGAGGCTGACTCTATTCACAGTTTCAAGTATAGATATGATAGAGCCCAATAGGCTCAGGAACCTGTACACCTGTTGATTGACAGTTGAGAGGCTGGACCAAAGAGCCAGAGCTCAACCCTCGCAAGCACAAATAGGTGAGTACAAATAGGTGAGTACACACACACACACACACACACACACACACACACACACACACACACACACACACACACACACACACACACACACACACACACACACACACACACACACACACACACACACACACCTGATTGAAGAAGGGTTATTGAACTCGAGGAGGGATACCGAAACCAAAAGGTTAGCATACCGAAAGGGAAACTATGAGGAGATAAGAAATTTCACACAAAAGTGCAAGGACGCAGCAAACAAGTTTTTTTTTGTTTTTTTTTTGAGATATATACAAGAGTTGTTACATTCTTGTACAAGTTTGTCCCATCCCAAAAGGAAAACAGTGAAATGAAGATGAGAAACCCATGGTTTAATCAGAGATGTTGGCTAGCTAAGCAGCAAAGTAAAAGAGCATGGAGAAGCTATAGGACTAACAGGACACTGGAGAGCAGAGAAAGATACCAGAATGCCAGGAATGAATATGTCAGGATGAGAAGAGAGGCATAAAGACAATACGAAAATGACATCGCAAGCAAGGCAAAGATTCAGCCTAAATTGCTGCATAGCCACATCAGGAGAAAAGCAACAGTAAAGGAACAGGTTATGAAATTAAGGATAGGGGCAGAAGGATTCACTATAAACGACAAGTGTGTGAGGAACTGAATAAGAAATTCCAGGAGGTCTTCACCTTAGAGCAAGGAGAAATCCCAGAGATAAGAGAGGGAATAGCTAACCAGGAACCACTGGAAGAGTTTGAGATTACCAGCGGGGAAGTACAGAAGTGTTTACTAGAGTTGGATGTGACAAAGGCTATAGGCCCAGATGGAATCTCCCCTTGGATACTAAAGGAAGGAGCAGAAGAACTGTGCCTACCACTCTCCATAGTGTATAACAAATCACTGGCAACAGGGGGAACTACCAGAAATTTGGAAAGCAGCTAACGTAGTCCCGATATACAAGAAAGGGGATAGACAGGAGGCACTGAATTACAGGCCAGTGTCCCTAACCTGCATACCATGCAAGCTGATGGAGAAGATTGTGCGAAGAAAGCTAGTGGAGCACCTGGAGCGAAAGAACTTTGTAACACAGCATCAACATGGGTTCAGGGATGGCAGGTCCTGCCTCACAGGGTTACTTGAATTCTACGACCAGGCAACAAAAATAAGGCAAGAAAGAGAAAGGTGGGCAGACTGCATATTTTTGGATTGTCAGAAAGCCTTTGATTCAGTGCCACACAAGAGGCTAGTGAAAAAGCTGGAGATGCAGGCTGGAGTGAAAGGGAAGGTACTCCATTGGATAAAGGAGTACCTAAGCAACAGGAGACAACGAGTCAGTGTGAGGGGTGAGGTCTCAGATTGGCGAGACGTTACGAGTGGAGTCCCGCAGGGGTCAGTCCTTGGACCTATACTGTTTCTGATATATGTAAATGATCTCACAGAGGGTATAGAATCGTTTCTCTCAATGTTTGCCGATGATGCAAAAATTATGTGGAGGATTGAAACTGAGGACGATAGTAGGAGGTTAGAAGATGACCTAGACAGAATTAGTGAATGGTCCAACAAATGGCTGTTGAAGTTCAACTCGAGTAAATGCAAAGTAATGAAACTAGGCAATGGAAACAGGAGGCCAGACACAGGATACAGAATAGGAGATGAAGTACTTAATGAAACGGACAGAGAGAAAGATCTAGGAGTTGATATCACACCAAACCTGTCTCCTAAAGCCCACATAAAAAGAATAACGTCTGCGGCATATGCGAGGCTGGCTAATATCAGAACAGCGTTCAGGAACCTGTGTATAGAATCATTCAGAATCTTGTACACCACATATATAAGACCAATCCTGGAGTATGCGGCCCCAGCATGGAGCCCGTACCTTGTGAAGCACAAGACGAAGCTGGAAAAAGTCCAAAGGTATGCCACTAGACTAGTCCCAGAACTAAGAGGCATGAGTTACGAGGAAAGGCTGCGGGAAATGCACCTTACGGCACTGGAAGACAGAAGAGAAAAGGGATACATGATCACAACCTACAAAATCCTCAGAGGAATCGACCGGGTAAACAAGGATAAACTATTCAACACTGGTGGGACGCGAGCAAGGGGACACAGGTGGAAACTGAGTACCCACATGAGCCACAGAGACGTTAGAAGGAACTTTTTCAGTGTCAGATTAGTTAGTAAATGGAATGCACTAGGAAGTGATGTGGTGGAGGCTTACTCCATACACAGCTTCAAATGTAGATATGATAAAGCCCAGTAGGCTCAGGAATCTGTACACCAGTTGATTGACAGTTGAGAGGCGGGACCAAAGAGCCAAAGCTCAACACCTGCAAGCACAAATAGGTGACTACAAATAGGTGAGTATACACACATACAGGTGAGAAGAGAAGCAGAGAAAAGTTACGAAAATGATATAGCAAACAGAGCCAAGACCGCACCAAAGCTCCTCCACAGTCACATCAGAAGGAAAACAACAGTGAACGAACAGGTAGTGAAACTTAGAACAGGCTAGGACAGGTATACAGAGAATGACAAAGAGGTGTGTGAAGAACTAAACAAGAGGTTCCAGGAGGTCTTCACAACAGAACAAGGTGAGGTCACTGTGCTAGGAGAAAAGGAAGCAAACCAGGCGGCCTTGGAAGAGTTCGAAATTATGAGAGAGAAGGTCAAGAGATACCTGCTGGATCTGAATGTTATAAAGGCTGTTGGTCAAGACGGGATCTCGCCATGGGTACTGAAAGAGTGTGCAGAGGCACTTTGCTTGCCACTCCCCATAGTGTATAATAGGTCACGGGATAGGGGAGACCTACCAGAAATGTGGAAGACGGCGAATGTGGTCATAATATACAAAAAGGGCGACAGGCAAGAGGCACTGAACTACAGGCCAGTGTCCTTGACTTGTATACCATGCAAGGTGATGGAGAAGATCGTGAGAAAAAACCTGGTAACACATCTGGAGAGAAGGGACTTCGTGACAAATTGCCAACATGGGTTCAGGGAGGGTAAAAGTTGCCTGATTGGCTTAATAGAATTAAACGACCAGGTGACAAAGATTAAGCAAGAAAGAGAGGGCTGGGCGGACTGCATTTTCTTGGATTGTCGGAAAGCCTTTGACACAGAACCACATAAGAGGCTGGTACATAAGCTGGAGAGACATGTGTAGCAGGTAAGGTGATCCAGTGGATAAAGGAGTACCAGTACCTAAGCAATGGGAAGCAGAGAGTTACGGTGAGGGATGAGACCTCCGATTGGCGTGAAGTCACCAGTGGAGTCCCACAGGGCTCTGTACTGGGTCCTATTTTGTTTCTGATATATGTAAATGATCTCCCGGAGGGTATAGATTCATTTATCTCAATGTTTGCGGACGATGCCAAAATTATGAGAAGGATTAAGACAGAAGAGGACTGTTTGAGGCTTCAAGAAGACCTAGACAAACTAAAGGAATGGTCAAACAAATGGTTGTTAGAGTTTAACCCAACCAAATGTAATGTAATGAAGATAGGTGTAGGGAACAGGAGGCCAGATACAAGGTATCATCTGGGAGAGGAAATTCTTCAGGAGTCAGAGAAAGAAAAAGACTTGGGGTTGATGTCACGCCAAACCTGTCTCCTGCAGCCCATATCAAGCGGATAACATCAGCGGCATATGCCAGGCTGGCCAACATACGAACGGCATTTAGAAACTTATGTAAAGAATCATTCAGAACTTTGTATACCACATATGTCAGATCTAGTCAAGGATACGACCAAACTGGAAAAAGTTCAAAGATTTGTCACCAGACTAGTACCCGACCTGAGAGGTATGAGCTACGAGGGGAGACTACGGGAATTAAACCTCACTTCGCTGGAAGACAGAAGAGTTAGGGGGGGACATGATCACCACATTCAAGATTCTGAAGGGAATTGATAGGGTAGATAAAGACAGGCTATTTAACACAAGGGACACACGCACAAGGGGACACAGGTGGAAACTGAGTGCCCAAATGAGTCACAGTGATATTAGAAAGAACTTTTTTAGTGTCAGAGTGTTACGAACCCGGATCCAGCGTCCGAGCCTGGAGCAGTGACAACCACGCCATCTGTGGGTCAGCTCCCGAAACCCCCGCCAAACGGACGACGACACCTGGTGAGGACAGCGTGTACTGGTGTTACGAACCCGGATCCAGCGTCCGAGCAAGGAGCAGCAACGACTACGCCATCTGTGGGTCAGCTCCCGAAACCCCCGCCAAACGAACGACGACACCGGGTGAGGACAGCGTGTACTGGCCTCGAGGACCAGTTTCCAGTCTGGTTCAGCGCTCAACACCGCCGCTCCTGACCTCTGGTGAGGTGGTGCTCCGACGACAGCGCCATCTATGGACTAGATACATCAGGTGTTTGTGCCAGAGTCCGTAAGTGAGGTGTATTAGTGTCCCGGTTATTGATGACGTGTCTGCTTACAGAGCCGACCTGGGACCACTGTGATGGAAGTGGAGTCAGTCTACCCGAGGCAGCCAGTCTCCATACCTTGAACGTAGCTGCAGCTGTTGAGAAGTCGTCCCCCCCGGAAGAACACTGTGATGTGTTAGCCTGCCAGTGGAGTGGCAGTGAAAGGATTTACCCGGGACCGACTGTTGGAGACGATCATCCACTGGGGTATTGAGGACAGGAGGGTGATTTGTGATATCACACGAGACTCCTGTCTAGGGCGTACCCCTTATATCGTTCGTGGAGTGGCCGTACCAGCCTTGGTGGCTCAGTACCTGCCAGCAGACCAGCTGGACGTGTGGTTGACGGCCTCCACGGCGGTGCCCCCAGTGGACCTGTGTTTTGGCTGACCTGTGGCCCGGGTAGGCTCGGCATTCTCAGAGGACACGTCGTGAGGCCACGAAGAAGCACCAAGGACTCGGCACCGAGAGTTGTGGCACCAGAGTCTTCAGCAGAAGACTATATTGTGTATAATCCCCTTGTATAGTGTTAATACCCCTCCCCCTGTGCACTTTTTGATTTTATATATTTAATTGGTGATGGTGACAAGTATAATCTTAAGTTCTTAGCTTTCTTTCCCTCTCCCTTTTAAGTTACTTGCGTCACGGATCTCATCCCTTGATAGCCAATACTGGCTTGGGAACGGATATATATATCTTCCTCTAACAACATCAGAGTAAGGACCCCGTTGCGTCCCGAGAGGGCCGTAGTCTGGTTCCGCGCTCAACACCGCCGCTCCTGACCTCTGGTGAGGTGGTGCTCCGACGACAGCGCCATCTATGGACTGGATACGTCAGGTGTTTGTGCCCGAGCCCGTAAGTGAGGTGTATTAGTGTCCCGGTTATTGATGACGTGTCTGCTTACAGAGCCGACCTGGGACCACTGTGATGGAAGTGGAGTCAGTCTACCCGAGGCAGCCAGTCTCCATACCTTGAAGTTTGCTGCAGCTGTTGTGAAGTCGCCCCCCCGGAAGAACACTGTGGTGTGTTAGCCTGCCAGTGGAGTGGCAGTGAAAGGATTTACCCGGGACCGACTGTTGGAGACGATCATCCACTGGGGTACTGAAGACAGGAGAGTGACTTGTGTTGTCACACGAGGCTCCTGTCTAGGGCGTTCCCCTTTTATCGTTCGTGGAGTGGCCGTACCAGCCTTGTTGGCTCAGAACCTGCCAGCAGACCAGCTGGACGTGTGGTTGACGGCCTCCACGGCAGTGCCCCCAGTGGACCTGTGTTTTGGCTGACCTGTGGCCCGGGTAGGCTCGGCATTCTCAGAGGACACGTCGTGAGGCCACGAAGAAAGCACCGCGGACTCAGCACCTAGCTTCTGGATCCAGAGTCTTCAGCAGAAGACTAATTTGTGGATTAATCCCCTTGTAAAATGTTAATACCCCTCCCCCTCGTGCACTCTTTTATTTTATATATTTAAACGGTGATGGTACTAATTATAATATTAAGTTCTTAACTTTCTTTCCCTACTCCCTTTAAGTTACTTGCGTCACGGATCTCATCCCTTGATAGCCATTGCTGGCTTGGGAACGGATACATTATATCTTCCTCTAACATCAGAGTAAGGACCCCGTTGCGTCCCGAGAGGGCCGTAACACAGAGTGGTTGACAAATAGAATGCATTAGGAAGTGATGTGGTGGAGCTGCCTCCATACACAGTTTTAAGTGTAGATATGATAGAGCCCAATAAGCTCAGGAATCTGTACACCGGTTGATTGACGGTTGAGAGGCGGGACCAAAGAGCCAGAGCTCAACCCCCGCAAACACAACTTGGTGAGTACACACACACACACACTGGAGCTGGCCAGCGCACACACACACTGGAGCTGGCCAGCACACACACACACACACACTGGGGCTAGCCAGCACACACACACACACTGGAGCTGGCCAGCACACACACACTGGAGCTGGCCAGCACACACACACACACTGGAGCTGGCCAGCACACACACACTGGAGCTGGCCAGCACACACACACACACTGGAGCTGGCCAGCACACACACACTGGAGCTGGCCAGCACACACACACTGGAGCTGGCCAGCACACACACACTGGAGCTGGCCAGCACACACACACTGGAGCTGGCCAGCACACACACACTAGAACTGGCCAGTACACACACACACACTGGAGCTGGCCAGCACACACACACTAGAACTGGCCAGCACACACACACACTGGAGCTGGCCAGCACACACACACACTCTGGAGCTGGCCAGCACACACACACACTGGAGCTGGCCAGCACACACACACTAGAACTGGCCAGTACACACACACACTCTGGAGCTGGCCAGCACACACACTCTGGAGCTGGCCAGCACACACACACTGGAGCTGGCCAGCACACACACACTAGAACTGGCCAGTACACACACACACACTAGAACTGGCCAGTACACACACACACACTGGAACTGGCCAGCACACACACACACTGGAGCTGGCCAGCACACACACACTGGAGCTGGCCAGCACACACACACTGGAGCTGGCCAGCACACACACACTAGAACTGGCCAGTACACACACACACACTGGAGCTGGCCAGCACACACACACACACTGGAGCTGGCCAGCACACACACACTGGAGCTGGCCAGCACACACACACTGGAGCTGGCCAGCACACACACACTGGAGCTGGCCAGCACACACACACTGGAGCTGGCCAGCACACACACACTAGAACTGGCCAGTACACACACACACACTGGAGCTGGCCAGCACACACACACTAGAACTGGCCAGCACACACACACACTGGAGCTGGCCAGCACACACACACACTCTGGAGCTGGCCAGCACACACACACACTGGAGCTGGCCAGCACACACACACTAGAACTGGCCAGTACACACACACACTCTGGAGCTGGCCAGCACACACTCTGGAGCTGGCCAGCACACACACACTGGAGCTGGCCAGCACACACACACTAGAACTGGCCAGTACACACACACACACTAGAACTGGCCAGTACACACACACACACTGGAACTGGCCAGCACACACACACACTCTAGAATAGTTAGCTAACTGGGGACGGGATAACGGACTAGAGAGAGCTGTTTCCCCCGGCCTCGTTAGTTAACTGGGGGGGTGGAATAATGGACAAGATAGAGCTATTTACCCCACCCCCCGTTACAATGTTGGCAGCGGTGTTGAACAATGTTGTAGGTAGTTGGTGTTCTTTTAACATTGTTCAGTCCCACGTGTCTTTTTGCCGCTCAGGCGCTATCAGGGAGATCTTGACAGGTGTTTTACTTTCGCGATTTAGCGAGTTTTTTTCAGGCTAGGAGATAGTGATTCTCTGGTGTTGTGGTTTAGTGATTTTGTGAGTTTTGTGGTGTTCAGGGAATGTTCACCAGAACTTGCGTGTGTAGTGATTTATGTTAGTTGTAAGATTTGGTGATTTTGGAACTTAGCGGTTGGTGGGTAGTGGAGCTTACCTGAGTGTGACAGGTGACCTCGCATGTCCCACGGGGACACCCAGCCACCGCTGGTCTCCAGGTCAGTGGGGAGTGGCAGGTGTAGTTCTTAAGTAGTTTTAAGTGGTGAGTCTGCTCAGATTATTGCGATCGACTGTTTTACTCCATTTGAACGCAATAACCCGAGGTGTACTGGTCTTGTACAGCATGCTAGGGGGAGCCTTAGTATGTCAGTAGACTTCACGTTGGGGACGCTCGACGTTAGATAGTCTGGTCACAGGGGTGGCAACAGTTTGGGGTTGTTGACCGGCGGAGATGCTAGGGAGACACTCTGGGTCACGTAGGTGGCTGTAGGTTAAGGGTGGGAGTAACGTTTAATTATGTACTTAAGATTAGGAACGGTACAGTTAAGTTAGGTTAGTGTTTTGTCTATTAGTGTTGATTTTTTTTTTGTATGACAAGTTAAAAGTAGTGATGACCTTATTCTCTCTTCTCTAACTTTACTCTGTTACTGTTTTATGTTCCACCAAGTCAATATCATTCAGAGTTAATTGGATTATTAAAATTTAAGTGTAGTTGTTGCCAGGAGGAGAGCTTATAATTGGACTGTGTGAACCCTATACAAACTACAGGGTCACACAACAAGATGGAACACGGGTATTGTTGCCTTTCTGTTCACCCACAGGTGGGAGCCAGAAGAGAGGAGAGACGCACATACAAAAGAGGGAGACGGCTGCTGTGTACCACACTCAGGGGCGTTTATCACCACCACCACGACCAGCCCACTACCTGGAGGTCATGGCTCCACCACCACCACCACCCCAGGGGACCCCAAGATGCAGCCCTCTCGGTCGGTCAACATTGGTCTACCCTGTGGACCCCAGGACGGACGGACCCCAGTGGACCCCAAGACGGACGGACCCCAGTGGACCCCAGGTCGTTCTGCAGACGAACCCAGACGACCCAGTAAAGATGGAAGAGGAACAACGACTCCAGTCTGTCCCACCAACATCGGTCTACCCAGGACGGACCCCAATGGACCCCAGGTCGCTTGTCAAAGACCCATGGGAGGAGGAAGAGAGAAGAAAGAAGAGAGAAGAAAGAAGAGAGAAGAAAGAAGAGAGAAGAAGGAAGAGAGAAGAAAGAAGAGAGAAAAAAGAAGATAAGACAAGCTGAGTGAGACACGATGCCTCGTGTCCCTTGCTGGTATCAGCATCATTGCATGGAGCGTAATTGCAAGACAGGATCGTTTGCCTTAACTGGCCGCCCCTCCTACAAGCATGTTGCTCTGTTGAGTGATTCTTCCTGTGTCATGCGGACTTGATGTGGCTGTCAGAAGTAGCTCTCTGAAGGAGGCGTGCTGGAGCAACAGGGAGGAAGAAGAGTAGGATGGGATTTCTACTGTTGGCAACTATATGAAGGTCTCGAAACTTGTAGTCCCTATAGCTGTGAAGAACCCCAATATACGTCTCTCATGGTGACTGACGTAGGGCCAATTACAGATCAGCTGGGACAACCGAATTCCACGGTCCTGTGCGCAGTTCAAGTAGTAACGGCTTTCGGGTAGACCAAGTGTTGTTGTGCGTTAACGACGGAGAAGCGACGGAGACAGTTGTGTTGAAGAAATGTGGTACAGGATTATCTACAAGACCAAGCAGTGACGTCGCCCAGCCAGAGACAATGGACGTCTGTCTACATATTTCATTTTTTAGAGTAGGATGATGTATATTTGTTTAGCTAGGATGTATTTTTTTTTCGTTAATAAAGTTGTTGCACACAGCTAGCTTGCTTTAGCAGTGTTGCAAAAACTTTATTTCGGGGAGAAGGGGAGATGTAACACTGTAAAAGTGTTTGGGTTAGTTTATTTAAAATATATATAGAGTACACGAGTCACAGACAAGGATCTGAGAGGCGCCAGTTGTCTGCCTGAGATCTCACACCTCTAACCGTTAATGACCCCAAGTGACCTGAGGTCAGATCATGATAATTTCACCTTGCTTCCGCTAAGCGTATAATTGGAGCCGGGTAGCCTTCAAACATGCCGACGTTTAAGGAGTGGCTTGGTAGTGCCGGAGGCTATCTACTTGTGGGCGGAGTTAGCTACTAGGTTCCCCAATATAAACTCGGAGAGCTATCCAGCATGGAGCATTAACAGACAGAACGGCAGTCAGGAGAGCAGAGCAGACGGGAGGCTGTCGGCCGGCAGGGCGGGAGTCTCCGTCAACTACAAACCCCCCCCCCCCTCTCTATTCAACTTAGACTCAGTCCTCGGTGAGTGAACATTAAGGTGACTTGGTCGTGTTTTACAAGTGTTGTGTGATGATCAGGGGCAGTCAAGTTGTAGGGTTCTCAGATTCTTGGAGGATGACTCACTTTAAATATTAAACTGGAACATTTTAATTGAATTGCTAAATGATGATACTTCATGGGAAATATAATTATGAATTTATTATTTAAATTGTGTTTAACTTTGTTCCCTAGAGATTTTGAGTTGAGGTGAGAAAGCCTCTGTGATTACTGGTTTCATGATTTAATGAGTACATGTTTGGAGAATGATACATGGTACAGAGGGAACATACTAATAATGAACTCATAACATCTTTTGAGAATATTTTGATACAGGCAAGTTCCATTCCTTGTCTTGTATGTAATGATCATGAATGGATGGTGGCAGCATTTCGTCTTCTACTATCTACTCTTCTACTTCTACTATCTACTCTTCTACTTCTACCTATCTACACCTCTCCCTCCACCCCCTCTCTAAACTCTCACTTTCAACTAATGACCCTCCTCGCTCCTCCCACCTCTCTCCCTCTCACCCCCAAACCCTCACTAATTACTTCACTATGCATTTCTTTCCTTTCGTTATCTCTTTTACGTTTGAGGCAATGATTCTGTATTCTAGAGTTCTCTCTAGAGTTTCGGGTAACTGATCAAGTTACGGCGCCTTGTAGTCTTAGCACCTAGGTAGTCAAATACCTAGTTTACAAGGTGTTGAACGAGAGAGGTTGCCTTAGGAACTCTGGAGGTGCTCTAGAATAGTTAGCTAACTGGGGACGGGATAACGGACTAGAGAGAGCTGTTTCCCCCGGCCTCGTTAGTTAACTGGGGGGGTGGAATAATGGACAAGATAGAGCTATTTCCCCCACCCCCCGTTACAAGCTGGCCAGCACACACACACTGGAGCTGGCCAGCACACACACACTGGAGCTGGCCAGCACACACACACTGGAGCTGGCCAGCACACACACACTAGAACTGGCCAGTACACACACACACACTGGAGCTGGCCAGCACACACACACTGGAGCTGGCCAGCACACACACACTGGAGCTGGCCAGCACACACACACACACATACCTTGGGACACAGACCTCAGAGATACGTCTGTACAGGGAATGATGGACTATGTTACCCAAAAGTGTCAGGAGGCAGTAAACAGGTTCATCCCGGCCCAAAGGGAAAAATCCGAGAAGCAACAGAAGAATCCATGGTATAATTGGGCATGTATGGAAGCGAAGAAACTGAACAAAAGGGCGTGGAAGAACTTCCGGAATAACAGAACACCAGAAAGCAGAGAGAGATACCAGAGAACCAGGAATGAGTACGTCAGGGTGAGAAGAGAAGCAGAGAAATGTTTTGAAAATGATATAGCAAACAAAGCCAAGACCGAACCAAAGCTACTCCACAGTCACATCAGAAGGAAAACAACAGTGAAAGAACAGGTATTGAAACTTCAAACAGGCGAGGACGGGTATACTGAGAATGACAGAGAGGTGTGTGAAGAACTCAACGAGAGGTTCCAGGAGGTCTTCACAATAGAACAAGGTGACGTCACTGTGGTAGGAGGAAGGGAGGTAAACCAGGTGGCCTTGGAAGAGTTCGAAATTACGAGAGAGGAGGTCAAGAGACACCTGCTGGATCTGGATGTTAGAAAGGCTGTTGGTCCAGATGGGATCTCACCATGGATACTGAAAGAGTGTGCAGAGGCACTTTGCTTGCCACTCTCCATAGTGTATAGTAAGTCACTGGAGACAGGAGACCTACCAGAAATATGGAAGACGGCGAATGTGGTCCCAATATACAAAAAGGGCGACAGGCAATAGGCACTGAACTACAGGCCAGTGTCCTTGACTTGTATACCATGCAAGGTGATGGACAAGATCGTGAGAAAAAAACTGGTAACACATCTGGAGAGAAGGGACTTCGTGACAAATCACCAACATGGGTTCAGGGAGGGTAAATCTTGCCTTACAGGCTTGATAGAATTCTACGATCAGGTGACAAAGATTAAGCAAGAAAGAGAGGGCTGGGCGGACTGCATTTTCTTGGATTGTCGGAAAGCCTTTGACACAGTACCGCATAAGAAGCTGGTACATAAGCTGGAGAGACAGACAGGTGTAGCTGGAAATTTGCTCCAGTGGATAATGGAGTATCTAAGCAATAGGAAGCAGAGAGTTACGGTGAGGGGTGAGTCCTCCGATTGGCGTGAAGTCACCAGTGGAGTCCCACAGGGCTCTGTACTGGGTCCTATCTTGTT